>NW_024582376.1:3982022-4072429 GCF_018398535.1 Haplochromis burtoni
AATGCTCTGATATTTACCTGATATTAATCTGTACTGGAAAATTGTCATCCCATTAATTTCAGGAAATGGCTGCTAAGTATTTTAGATAATGTCACTCCTACATTTTTGGTCATTTTTCCTGTTGACCTGCTGACCTGAGCTGACCTCAGGGAGATGATGATGAATCAAAACATTGCTTTTGTTAAAAGATGATGTATAGACCTCTCTTCCTCCTTTTTTGTTTTCCTGATTGTGAGCATACTTGGTCTTTTTTCCCTAGAAGAAATATAAACATGGCAATCCATTCAGCAGTTTGGATACAAATCCCTAAGAACCACGCCATCCTAAGTGATGTGCTGCCATGAAGATGACTTCGTTTTCAGGAAAATGTGTTACAGGATAAGATAAACTGAGTGTGAGTGTGTTTCACCTAAACATCAGGACACAGTCCTGTGATCCTTTCAATAGTTACTGACATGTCTGAACCACATAAAATAAACGCTGCTGCGGTCTGTTAGTAATTGATAAGTGTCCATGTTAAATAATAAACCCCTGATGTAACACATCATTTACCACTACTACCTGGACAAGGGTAATTTCATTGTAAAGAGAAGGTGATTTCAAGCACAGCCATGTAGAACCTACGGCGTGGAGGCTTCAGTCAGGGCCACATTTCTTTAGTGGCTGCTTGTTTGTTGGTTCACATTAAGCTTATCCTCTTTGTTGATTTAAGAATACGCTGCTTAGCCCAGAGACCAGTTCCTTTTAATCCCTGAAGTAAAGGCCAGTATGTATTCCAGTAATAACCCTATAAAGTACCACAAAATATACATCTCAGTATATGTACCAATACAGCGGAGACAGGCCAGTGCAAGATTTTACTGTTCCTGGAGGTAATAACTGCAAAAGTGTTATTGTAATGAAGGCAGTTGCTGTCTGAGAGGCCTGAGGTTTTTAAGGCTTGCAGTATTTCATTCAGATTAATAAACCTGAGTGGGATGAAGAAACGGCCGAGGAGAGAGCCTGCTCCCTACTCTCATTGTGTTTCTGTCACGTCCTGTGCAGATTATTACTCGCACTACATCAATCCTTTGTTCTGTCTTTGTTATCGGTCACTTCTGACTTTTCCTTCCCTTCTCATACTGTCTCTTTTTCTTGCACCCTGTTAATAACAATGTCCCAGCTTTCTTTGCTGCTGTCAGTCTCCCCAGGCTCTCCAAATAAAATCTATGTCAGATGAACTGCTGTCATATGCCTGAATACTCAATGTGCCTCCTGGTCTGTTCTTTTAATGACATCTAAACCACACTGAGTTTTCAGCAAGCGCCTACAACAGACAAATCTTGTAAATAGGACAAGAGAAGTTTTAAAATGCAGTCAAAAGAAGATAAATATTGTTCAAAATTTTAACCCTCCTGACTGTTTTTAGTATAAAATATTTTGAGACATACACTCACTGGACACTATTAAGCACATCTTTCTTGTGGGTTTGACCCCTTTTGCCTTTATAACTGCTTTAATTCTTCATTGCATACATTCAACAAGGTGATTCCAGCACCTTGTTGAATTAATCAGAGATTTGGGTCCATATTGACATGATGGCATCACACAGTTGACACAGTTTTGTCCGCCACGGCATATCTGTGGCATTTAAATGATGCTCAGTTGGTACTAAAGGGATCAGGTGACAAGAAAATATCTCCCACACCATCACAAGCAGCCAGCAGGGATTCATGCTTTTATGCTGTGTGACCAAATACTATCCGAACGCTGCAGCAGAAATGCGGTCTTCTGCTGCTACAGCCAATCTGCTTTAAAGCACGATGTATGTTTAGAGATGCTCTTCTGCATACCTTGACTGTAATGACTGATCATCTGAGTTTGTGTTCATCTTCACCCACAGAACTGACCCCTTCTAGACATTTTCTACTTTTTAGACTTTTTTCTGTAAATAGAGATGGTTATGTGTCAAAGTCCCAGTAGATCAGCAGCTTCTGAAAAGCTTACACCACATTCACTTAAACCAGCCTCCTTCCTCATTCTGATGCTCAGTTAGTCAGCAGGTCATCTTAACCATATCTACATGCAGAAATTAGTTGATGCCATGTGATTGGCTCATTACAAATTGGATTTGACCTGCAGGTTTGTGCACCTTTTAAATCTTGAGGAGACTCAAGGTGTGGGGACCATTTTGTCTGAGCAAACATGCCACACCTTATATCTCTTACAGTATAAAATCACATTACAGCAAGTTATTGGCTGTTTTCACCCCCACCTTTCCCACCTCCAATGCCTCTGCTCTGACACGACTTTCTCCTCATCTCTGCTCTTCTCCTTCACCTCATACCCCTCCTCTTCTTCTTCTTCTTCTTCTTTTTTTTGTTTACAGCCAATTAACTTTTCTCATTCTTCAGTACTTGTCTCTCTGCTGCTGCTTCTTTCACCCTTTAACTGCACAAATGCCTCTTTCATTCTTTTTCCATTTAGCTCATCTCTCTCTCCATTTTCTCTCTTTCTTAAGTTCAGTGTCTCTCTCTCTCTCTCTCTTTTTCTCTCTAGTGTTAGCTGCAAGCTGCAATATCACATGAGCAGAATGTCAAGTGCTTCCAATAAAGCAGACTGGCTATGTTTAGTCTTGTTGACAGACAGACAGACACACGTCTCCTCACAAAGCCCCATGTGGGATCACTCTACTAGTGATTGGCACACTTGCCTCCCTGTAAAGCTAATGCAGAGAAGACAACTCACATACAAATGCACGAACATAATTACGCACAAATATCCCTACACAAAAGAACACAGCACGTAAGGCTGAATTACAGACAGTGTATAGTTTATATATGGCACTTTGATACTTCATAATAAAATACCTCTGTGATAAAAGCTGTATTTCTAAAGTGTCTAATATTTTTAGGGTGGAGTTCTGCACAGAGCATGAAAAACTTGGGACCCATTAGCACATTCATACAGTTTGCGCACACTTTCACAAACATGATGAGATGATACACAAAAGACGTCATATCTGTCTACTTTGTCATTAAAGCTAAGAGCTGTGAAATAAAGTTAAGAGAGAACTACATCAGTATTCCACTGAGGAAGTGGGGCGTTTTAAGAGTCTTTAACTGGTGTGATAGATGATTAGGCAGCAGGGCCAAGGTCAATTATTTATCAATTTACATCTTTCAGAAAGTAATCTGTCAGGAGAGCTACTCTGGTTGGGAGATTTTCACGGATAATGAAACCATAAAGAATGAGCAGCCATGAGCCCGTGTGTTAAAAGTTTAACATTTCATTTTTGAATGTGCTGAATTGAGTGCCGTGCTTGAATTTGAAGAATTTACTGAGAGACAGTTGGGAAATCAAAAGATCATATACAGCTTACTGATGTGAGGGTGTTCATTTTAGTGGGTACAGCAGGCCAGTGTCAATGCAATAAACACAGTTACAAAAAAGTGTGCAAAAGTCTTGAGCCATTTCTTTATATTTTGCTTACAAGGAGCGAGAAATTCTTGTAATGTTTTAAAGTGCTCTTTAGCTATAGTTCTCCAGGCTTTCAAACACCTTAAAATAGTAATAAGGTGATTCCCAAAGAGCTATTAGCTAAAAGCTTGGCATAACTCAGCATGGCGTGCAGTGTGTCCTTAAAAAAATTGAGCAAACTGAACAGGTAGAAGACAAGAGAACAAGTGGCATGTGTAAAAGAAACCTATCTACAGCAGATGAACAGCATCTGAAAGTTGTGTCCTTATGAAACAGGAAAGCTCCTTGGACAGCAGGAGCTGAGAGATGCAGCTGACCCTTTAGCTGATCCATTCAGAAATGCTCTCGGTAGAAGGGGTGGATGTCAAGAAGCACCTCTTAATGAAAGGAAACTGGGATAAAAGACTGAGGTACTTCAAATTACACGAGAACTCGACTGAAAATCAGTGGCAACTGGTCTGATGGAGTAATGAATCCAAATTTCAAATTTCAGGTCCAAATTGTTGATGGAGATTAAAAAAAAAAAAGGTTCAACAGTGAGTGTCTACAGCCATCTGTAAAACATGGTGAAGGCTCTGTCATGGTTTGCATTTCAGCAAGTGGTGAACATAGAAAAGACAGATAGTGATCCACCATGTACACCACTTTGAAACTGTCTGATTGTCAGTGGCTTCACACTTCAGCGTGATAATGATCTCAAACACACTGCTAATATAGTGAGATACATACATGAAAAGAAAAACACACAATGCAACACATCAGTTGTGGACTGATCTCCCCAGAAACCAGACCTCTAGTTAGCACTAGACTTAATCAGCTCCTACATATGATTACATCCACTTTAAAAAGCCTAAGACTCCAACAGCCAAAGCACTAAACATCCAGTAGGTGGGCACATTCATCTTTGTCATACAGTTTGTTATTTACCCTGTAGGTGTAGGAATTGCATTTTCTAGCCAAGTAAGAACAGATATTGCAGGCTGGTAGTAACATTAGGACCTATGTTTTGTTTAAAACTACTTTTAAATATATACATTTTAAATATTTTGTCCAAATTTTGTCCAGTCATAGACAAGTTTAATTGTTCTGGCTTGGCAAAAAATAGCTGCAATGCAGATGTAGTGAGGGGCTGTGTCTCACCGACAGTGAGGGGTCGTGGGAAGTGTAGCTGGCCCAACGTTCATTCTCCAGCTCCTCCATCACCTACAGCATGCACGGAGAGAGTCAGGGGTTTATACACATATTGCAAACAGGCAGACACATACACACAAAATATACAAACTACAACAAAAAGAAGTGCTCAAAGATATGACTGCAAACACAACCATACGCATATCAAATAAATCTTCACACAGGTCAGAGACATGCACATGAGCACACAGCATACCTGCATGCTTTCCCAACACTCACTGACAATACACACCTGGTTCATGGCGCTCTTTAGCCAGGTATCCACGGCAACCCCAACTTGGCGTAGAAGGTCCAGCCGAGCTTCAGCTTTCAACTTTATTGTCTTTGGAGAGCAAAGAGGTTAAGATTGTTAAAGAAGCACATGTACCAAGGCTGCAAAGTCCAATATCAATCTTTAAAAGAAAGGATGATATAAAACACTATACAAATGACTGGTTATTAGCAAACATGCTAATAATGCTCCAACTACCTACATAAACGATGGGATTACTAAAATGCAAGGTCCTAAAGAAAAAGATGGAAATTACAATGAAGCTGTATGTTAAAGGAAACATAAGGAGTTCTTTCTACTCATGTCACAGCTTTCATTTTGACATCTTGACAGCTGCACGAGTTCTGTTCGATGCAAACTGAATTTTCACCCCAAAATGTTTAAAAACTGGGTTACACAGTCTCCTAAGCAACAAATCATCAAAACTTGCTGCACACTAATGAGACTAGATGATGATGCTATATCCACCAGTAGAGGAACCCCTGAGATTTACATTGAAGCTCTCTCGCATCAGCTCGCTCTTATCTCTAATCCTGTCTCCTTTTCCTTCTGTCTCTCATTGTTTTCATCAATTTCCTCTTTCATTACCTGCTTCTTTCCTTTCTCACCAGTGCTGACAGAGCAGACTGATAGCTGATAGCTCCATCCCACAGAGGCACGGAGTAAGACAGAAAGACACGCCGTCAAGACAGACTCCCACACTTTGATCAATAAAGGCCTGAGCCACTTCATGGGCCTCAGTTTTTCCCTTCCGTTAGCAGCACCTAACAAACACCAGCCTTGGCTTTTGCTACTGAACCATAAACATACCAGACTAAGATGGGGACAAATAATGGCCATTACACTGCTAGCAACTGTACCTTAAGGAAAGCTGCAGCACTAAATCATTAATGTAAGTCAATATGAAGCACAGCCAATCGTGTGAGTGCAAATCACATGTGGATAGAGTGCACACAGTCAGGCAGACAGAGCATCTATAATCAATACTAGCAAAACTGAAAGAAATAGAAAAATAGATGGAGGATAGATAGATAGAAAACTCGCAGGGAAAACCAGGACATCAGTAGCTTAGCAGATCATCTGGATCACCATCCATCACAATAAAAAGCCCATAAAAGTCCATAAAATGACAAATGTCACCTTGACCTTGAGCACAATTTGGGTGGAGACTCGGCTGATCATTGTGTGCAAGTTGCACTAAAGTCTGATCAATACCTGAGGAGAAGCAGCGATTTTTGTGAATTGTGAACAGACAGACACCTCGCCGTGACATGAGCTCATTAGTACTCTGGCCAGCAGAACTGAACATCAGGAGTCCAGCTGTAAATCAATTATTGATTTATGATTGAATTATTAAGGATTCTGGGTTCACGTCTTGTACAAAGACCTCTACGGAAGTCAAACTGTGTTATACAAAAGGTGCTACAAACAAGCATCTAAACACATAACAGCAGCTATGCTGATAAAAGCAATAATGTGGTATGTGAGCTCCTTGTGATAGACAAACAGCAAAGAAGAGTTATTTAAACTACAAAAGGCACAGGGGGACCACTGCAATCACTCCCTATATGTACTGTAAGTTTTCACAGTGCATTCTGTCATCATCTCAGCAAACCAACTGGTCTGGGTTGGTTTGCTGAGACTCATGGCTATGTCTATGCCCTATTTATTCAATTGTGCTCACATGTCAATACACATAGTGTAGAAAAATATGAGCAGATCCACTCAGTCAACTTTCCAACTCTTGTTAGTTTTGCTTGCTTGTAGTGAAATACTTTTGAGAGCACAACCTACTCCCTGCTCTGATGTTGTGAGTCAACAAGGCCAGATTGTCTAGTGGAGGCAGTTTGAGAACAGCCTCCGACAGCTACGTATGGAAACAGCCCCTTGCCTCAGCTGTTCTCACTCCCACCCCCTCTGAGAGCTTCTTATAAATAGGAAAGCAGCAAAAATGCCCATAATCGTTTATTTTAAATAAAGGAATTTTAGATTTTGGTTTAAACTTGTACTTCAAAGCATAAAAGAGCTGGTAGCTTTAAAAATTTAGGATTTTCCATTAAGAGAAATTGGAGAAAATCTTAATCTGATTAGCTTCAGTCCGAATGACCTGCACACAGTATGTATCTCCTACAGCATATGCAATACAACTGCCATGTGCCTCTCTCTGACAAATTAATGAGATCAAAAGTGTTCCCTTCATCCCAGTGCTGTGTTTTCTCCTGATATCTGATCTTGGGAACATGTTGTTTTATTAATTAGCTTCAGCAGCGCATTACAGGCTAGCCTGGGGCATACTATATCATTTATAAAAGAATATATAACGCATTTAATTGTATATTTTGACCATCTGCACTTGTCTTTTATCATAGCAAGAATCACTCATATCACTTAGTTATGCTGTTAAGCCTTGTTATGGTAATAACTGTCAAGCAGTTTCAGAGAAAGACACAAACAGGCTCATCTATAGAGCACAGAATACATAACTCTTCCCTTTCTGTCAGTATTTACTGATTCCACTTTAGAAAAATTGGATATCTGTGGAGACTGAACGGTGCAAACTATAACAAAACACTGAAAAATAAATACAGCGCTATAAAAAGTGTGAGGCGTTTCATTTTGTATAGTTTTTTGTGACCATCACAGAAACAAACAAACAAAAAAACTCGGCCTTGCTTTTTCCAATCATGTCCACACAGCTAAAATGCATAATCCTGTCAATATAAACCTCCCAGCCTCCCTTGGCTTTTTAACATATTTAATTAAAGATTTGGCTAAAACCGTGGGCCAACAAATTTACATATATGGTTTTTGCTTCATGTTTGTGATAAAAAAATGCTCATAGAAAACTGTAAAACAACAAAAAAAAAACAGGAAACTTGCTGACATTTTCAGCCTTTACATTAAAATTAGAAGCAGCTATAATGTTTTATCTCAAATTCACAACTTCTATTTTCGACACAGTTTCACCTGCAGTTTTATATTCAATAAGCATTTCAACAGTTGTTGTTTTAACTGTAAACACTGGCTTTAAACCACAGCTTTAACTACAGTAAATAATAACAGTCTTGATTACTGACTGATTGTAATCGTGCAAGCTTAAGCAGGCATACCAGATAGTCTGCTTGTTATGATATGAGATAGAGACTGCTTAGCCAGAAAAACACAAATTCCTCAGAAATGCAGCACTTAAATATTTAAGGGAACAACTGATCATCACAAAAAAACTTAAGTTACTAAGCTAATGACATTTAGACGTGCAAGACGCTGCCCAGGATGCCCCTGCATAGATTTCACTTAGTGGAACGCCTCATGTGGCCATAACCCTGGTACACTGACAACTAACATCTGAAGGGACAGGTGCACCTGTTACTTCGTACACCCGTTTTACTGTGTCAACAACTCAGTGGGAAAATCCCTGCTTGGACAGAGCTTTTCCCGTGTTCTTCCTATTATAACTAATAAAGAACTGCTCTGAGCGTCTAAAGTTCTGTGTTTCCCTAATCTATAGACACAAAAAATCCACTGCATCCTCCACTCTGATCTAAGGGGGGAGGGTCGCATGCCTGAAGTTCTATGGCTTCATTAGTATGGCTGGATGTCAAGATCTTGGGTAGAACAGCCACATTTGGCCACAGCATTACTTCAGAGCCATCAAGTTTCCAGCATAAAGTACAGGTTTGAAAGAGAGTACATGGAGCTCGCTAACTGTTGCAGCTGCTAAAAGAAAAACACTTTTTAATAACTTCTCCATCATGGATATACCTGCGTAACAGGTGACCTGCCCAGGTCCTGCAAGACCAATGCCAGGTCCCATGCTGCAAGCCATTTCCCTCTAGGGGGCAGACAACTCTTGGCACCATGCGGAAACTGCATTACCCAAAAATGCATGCTAAGGGACCAACTCTTGATATGGTCATGGTTTACCCATACTGCTACCAGATGAACCCTCAGATGGCCAGGCTTCAAAGGCTGCTGTAAGCATCTCTAGCAGCTTCAGGCATATTTGAACAGCCACTCTTACCCTGAGCTGAACGGACTCGAGCAGAGCCTGAATTCCAGTCCCTCTCAAGTTGACCGTCCCATCATGGATGCAGAATCTAGAGACAACTTGTTGAAGTTGGTCTGCTGTGTTGGACGTAGGGAGCTTTTGTCCCAAATGACCAACATCCCCCCAAGGCCTCGAGGTGGTAAACTGGATTGTTACCTGTTCACCCTTGTTGCACAATGAGGCACAAATCCAAAGATCAAGGTAAGGTATTATCATTATACCTGACAGACTTAATAATCTCAGGGCTGAACTCATGCGGCTTGTAAGGTGAGGGAGAGGTTTAAGGGGGTAAACTGATACACCAGTCCCCGAAAGACGAAACACAGAAATCACACACAAATGACATCTGTATACCTGGTTGCACTACTGGCTGCTGAAAAGGGTGTGGCCCTGAAGCGAAACAACAGCCTGTAACCCTGAGAAGTTGTTTTCAAAACCCATGTATCCTGTGAATTAACTGCTCAGTAGTCCAGCTGCTGTTGCAAAAGTCTGCCTAGTGTTTGTTGTGTTGGCTGTCGAGGGGGGATAAGGGGTTGTCTTAGTGTTGCCTCTCTAGCACACCTGTTGTCACTCACCTGCACCAGTTTATGCTTCCTATCCTGACACACTGATATGAAGTAGGAAGTCTAACCGACTTCCTGTTATACTGTGATGACCAAGTGTTCCCTTAATATTTTTGGGTAGTGTAACTAATGTATAGGCCTGGCTTGGCTTTGTGATTGATATTGCTACTGGAAAAGGCTTGATGGAAGGAAGATGGAGCTAATTCACAGATAATACAGATAATGCTCCCATCAATAATACAAAAAATACAGCTAATGTTCCCATCAAACCTACATAATGTCTTTTGTCCTGCTTTCACTCCCTTTATAAATCTGTGATAAGAGGTCTGTGATAAAGCCATTAGTATCAAAGAGCTCATAAAATATTCACCATCTTAGTCAAGGTAATGCTGGTCTAGAAGAGAAATTAAAGGGAAGCACGAGAGAAAGACAGAGGATGAAGCACAGAAAAAAAGGTGACGTGGACACATGTTTGCACTTTGCTATGAAAAGATTCTCTAATTATTTTGAGGGAAGTGAGATCACAAGCTACTGATAGCTGCTAAATTATTCGAATGCATGACGACAAAGCAAATGTTTCTTAACTTGACAGCAGAGGGTGCCAAATATGCAAAAGCCTGATAACAAAGGTAGTGTGGAGCCAAAGAGGAAGTTAGATAGAGAATGAGCCAAATGCAATGAAGCTGAAAAGCAGAATGAATAGAAATATAGACTTCTGGGAGCGAACAGAGAGGATTAGGCTGAGAAGGATAGCGCACGGTGCAGTGATCTCATTGAGTGTTGACAGGTTCAATCTGTGGGAATCGATGCGCAATCAATAAGTATCTGGCTAGGGTGTGTAGAGGGAAAAGAGTGGGAGGATGGAAACAGAAAGAGGTACATGTGGATTGAAAGCCTGAGGAGAAAGTGGTCAAAGAAACAATAAAAATATGTGATCATCTGACCTTGTATCAACATTTTCATTATAATAAAATAAAATAATCTAAAACATTACAGCTGTTTTTAACCTACAATGCGTCATACCTGCATGTAGTAACAGTGGGATATTAAGAGAAATGTAACTGTAAACTATGACATACATCAAGGATGTAATTAATTAGTTTTTTCAGATTTGTGTAGGTGAATAACATAAATGATCTGTCACATCTTATGCTGGCAAAAGTGTGACGACAACTCGTGGGCCGTGCTTGTTAAAATATACCCTGCTACGTCAAAGAAGCTGTGCAGAGTGAGAGCATACGGCCAATTTCACTCTTCATTCAATTCAAAATACATCGGCCCAAAGAGTGGGCAGCACTTCAACTCGTTTACAACGATATGCAACATTAAGTACTTCTATGTAAATGTGTACCACAGATTTCATGGTGTTTCAGAACAACAAACATTAGCCATTCATTAGAGACCTATTAAAACAATGAAAAATAAGCTTCCCGTACACAACAGTAATAACACAGAAAATAACATCTGCTTATTTTTGATATCAATATCGCATCACAGATTTTTTCCTTCTCTTTTTTCTTACTTCTATAAAAATAAATCTCATGTTGCTATCCAAGGCAGACTCTCTTGGAAACGTTTTTTTTCCTGTTCGTCCCTTTATGTGTCAGCATTAGTGCACATACTGCAAAACGTTCTGTGACAGGCCGCTCCATAATAAGTACTCAAATAAATTCACGCTGTATTTCCAAAGTTTTTGTTCTGAACATTTGTTGGAAAAGGATCATCTATTCATCTGTTCTCTGTATCCTTGTAGCTCCATGCGGCGCCCAGGTTTTGACAGGATAGAACAACTGACACGTTACATTCACCCACATTTTGGTGTTTTCACTTCACCTGACCTTGCGTGCCTTTAGACTACGAGATGAAAATAAAGCACTGGGAAAGAGAGCTACATGAAAACGGGAACAAAGTGCAAACACCATACGCACAGGGTTATATTTAAACACAGACCCTGAGACAGCAGTAAACGTTGACGATCTGAGTCACACACCTCGGCTTTGCGCATGTTTTCTTTGGTGTCTTCGATCTTCATCTCCAGATCTAATCTTCCCTGCTCTGTGGGAGGCAAGCCGTGGCTCTCACACTCCTCCAGAGACTGACAACAACACACACAAACAGAGAGAGTGATTAGAACAGGAATGTGCGTGCACTTTAAAATTAACCTGATTAAGATTCACATGTTGCATTTCTAAAACGTGCAACAAATGTTTGTGAGCGTGTCTGTATGTGTGTGTGTGTGTCCCTCTTACTCGCTTGTAGTGAATGATATTCTTGTGCTCTCTGGCCACCCTGGTTGCCCATTTCCTGGCCTCCTTGTTCAGACTGTGCTCCTCTGTCGTCCCCGACTCCGACTCCAGCTGACGACTCTAATATCCCACACACAGCCGCACAGAGACACGCCACAGCAGCAGGCAAACACACAAAAATACAGTGTCAAAAACAACAGCTCAAGGTGTGCAATACGCAGAGGCTGTTAATTAAGCTAAAGAAAGCAACATTGTTTCCATAGCAAGCAATTAATACAGTGTGTGTTGCGATGCTCTGTTGTTACCTTATGAAACAAAAAGCTGCTATTAAAACCACATGTGAAACACCATGTGTGTGTTTTTTCTGTGTACTACAAAGTGAGAGAAGAGGAGGTGCGTGTTGACAGCACTTTTTGCATGTGACTTTATTTTGTTGCTTTTTTAAAAAAAAAATACTACAGAAAACACGCGGGGTCAGTCAAGGAATCTGCATGGCCTTCCAATTAAACATCTGACATCAATTATAACCATGCAGCCAAAGTGAATCCTGAGCTCATGCACTTAACAAAGAGCTTTTCTTATTTCACATGAAAGATTTCTATTTTTTTTCTCTCTTTCTGTTCTTTGTCACTGCTTTGAAGTGGGCGGGGATTCGCCGGGAAAAGGTCATGTTGCATACTTCTGCCCATCATGCATCATTTAGCAGTATGTGAATGAAAATCTGGTGACAGCTGGGAGGTTCTTTGGCCACTCTATCAAATTCTGATAATAACACACCCACAATATCCAGATTAACTATGTTGGATGAAATATTTCTTAATATTTTAATAAAGAAAACAAAAACATCATTTAATTTGATTCAGTCTTCTTTAAACAACTGATCCTGATTTCATAGAAACATATTTGCATTTTTAAAGCCAGATTTTTCAGTTTAATCATAATTATTTGCTATTGTGGTCCAAAAAACATGACTCAGTAATCAAATTATACAGCTGTCTGCCATGGTCCAAAGAAACCCTGAAAAAAAGACTGTTTTTGGTTACTTGTTTACAAATATGACTCAGATTTGATCTTTTCATTTCTATCTATTATAAATGCATCATAGCAGGGGCTGAAAAACAAAAAGGATACTTTCTAGTAATTTAACAATGACCCACTCCAGCTTCCCTCGTGATAACTCAGATCGAAATCAATGCAAAATATCTTGCAAAGACTTCCATGTATAGACATTCGTCGTCAGTGCTGTGTTTGCACAGACCTGAGAGGTTTGAGTTCCCATAATCTGATAATAAAAGTCTGTTAGCCTCAGCTAAAGTACACAATATTATAATTATACCTTTTCATGCACATCATCTCTATTAATTATGTGCTGATTCTGTAACAATAGGGCATAAATCTGGCTAAGTATAGGTGTAAAACCAAGTGTATTACATGGGAGATTTACAGCTTAATTACATTCAGGCACAGGAGAATTGCAGCAAGTTAAGGGAGAGGGCAGGAAACTCGATTAGAACAGTGGCTCGAATATGACATGCCACGAACCTGCATCTCAGTTTCCTTAAATTAGAATTTCAGATAGTCTGCCAGCATCTACAGTTATGTGAACAGTAAAAAAAAATCATCTGATCCTTACCAGGTCTTAAATACAAGCTCAGATGAAACACAAAACATCTCGAAAGACAAAGCTAAACCGAAAACGTAGAAATAGTGTGGAAAACCTAAGTACACCCCTACTGCTTCCACAGGAGTTACGAGGGTAAGTAACAGCCAGGAGTTCCTAATTAAATGCAGATTATTATCCGATCATTAGCAAATGTAAGCACATCTATAAGAGCAGAAGTTTTGTCACTCTGTCGGTGTGCATAACACGATGCCAAGGAGGAAAACATCAGCAATGATCCTCAAGAATCAATTCTTGCTCCCCATCTCTTTGAGAACATGTATATGGTCACTTTTTAACAATTTCAATTCCATCATTATACAGAGAAAAGGATTATTCACAACTGGAAAAGATTCAAGATAGTTCAATCAGCTAGAATGTCCTAGCAAATTCCCACCGAGGTCGGACCGTGCAATGCTCAAAGTAACTGCAAAAAAACCCCTAAGAGCTACATCTCAGATACTACAGGCCTCAGTTAGCATGTTAAATGTTAAAGTTCATGACAGTACAATAATAAAAGTGAACAAATATAACTTTGGAAGGGTTGCCAGGAAAACGTCTCTTCTCTCTAAAAAAAACATGTTAGCACAGCTTGGGTTTGTAAAGCTGCATCTGAACAACCCACAAGACTTCTGGGACGAAGACCAAAGTGGTGATGTTTGGCCATAATGCACACCAAGCATGAAACCAAACACAGCATAACAGCACAAACCTCATACCCACTGTCCACCACGGTGGTGAAGGAGTGAAGATTTGGGCTTGTGTTATAGCCACAGGACCTGGGCACCTTGCAGGCACTTAGTCGATAATGAATTCCTCTGTATACCAAAGTGCTCTAGAGTCAAATCTGAGCCCATCTGTCTAGTAGCTTACTACATTTGGCTGAAATGGGGCCATACAACAGGACAATGATGAAAGAGATATGTGCAAATACCTGCAAAGTTCCTCCACAGTGACAGGAGAGACTGATAAATGGCATGCAGAAAATGACTACTTCAAGTTATTGCTGAAAAAGGTGGATCTACAAGCTGATGAATGAGGGCGAGTACTCATCTGAGGTATTGTATTTAAATAATTTTAGAACCTGGTAAGGATCAGATTATTTATTATGATGTCATAATACATAAAATCTTTGAAATAAAAAAAGATCCACTCCCTTTCACATGACTGTTCATACTGCAAATAAATTCTAGTGCTCATGTGAGTCATGTGACTTTCTGCATCACTTTTGTATCTTCCTGTTGCACACTGATTATCTCGTTACACCCAAACAGATCAATCAACCTGCACTCTAAATGTCTTTATGGACAAAGGTGAAATATTATTTTATTAAATCATTTAATAAATTGGAAAATAACAACATTAGCAATGACTGTAGGTGCCATAATAGGCACAACTATAAACAACTGACCTGACATATAAGGGAAAATGGTGTCATCATCAAAATCTAAACCTTTTTCAGACTTAAAGAGGCAGACACATTTAGATACAGTCTTCTTGCAGGTTATTCACTCATTCTGAACACATTTCTTGTCTTAGACACATATTATTATAAGAAAAAAAATGTCAGAAAGGGTCTAGGACTTGTTATGATTTAATGCATTTGCACAGGTTTTTCTCTGAATAAGGCTCTTGCTCTTGTTCTACAGTTTTTAGAAACATATCACTGTCTTAACTAATAAAATTCATCATGCTGAACAGCACATGTATCACAAATTAGCCAAGGCAGCAGTATTTCTATGTGAAGTGTTTTAATGGAGTTTTAAAGAACTGGGTGCCTAGGACTCCAGTGTTTCTACACAACTTGCATTAGAGCAGCAGCGGTGCATTCAGACTGCAGCAAATACCTGCCTATGATTATGCTTTTTTATGCGTGTTAAAAGCGAAAGAATGAATTGAGTTCTCCTAAAATAGCACAGAGAAAATGTATGTGTACAACTACAGAGTTGCTTGTAAACCACAATATGATGTCTACATTCACAACATGTAAATTTAATGCAGTGTTAGCTTTAGTATTATTTCATATTTTATGTTTTATGGGCTTATCTTACACATGCAGACACAAAGAATTCAATAATCATCATGTAAGATATACGTAGCATGATTTTGAATGGAAATCAGGACACATTCAATTTCCAGTGATTACATCTTGAACCCATAACAAATTTGTAAAGGAAAATTACACTAAACTATGACACATCAGCTTTCAGGATGTTGATGACAGTATGGTGATATTTTAAAAGATGACATAAGGTTACGGCATCAGATGAGTCATGACAATGGTCATGAGAAGCCAAAGCCACCAAAGGTATTCAGCTATCGTGCACGTGTGCCTTCATTGCTTGATTATGATGAAGCAACTAGAAAATGCAGGAAACATAAAGAACTTCTTTAAATAGACCTGTAATGGCTGAACCGCCTCAGTGTAGTCAGCTGTCGTTGCGAGGTTTATGTCAGGTGGAATAGTTGTAACAATCAGGTGAACTGTGGCCTTTTTAGATATGAAATAAGAAAATTTCATCAGCTGCTGCTCTATTCTCTGGTTTGATTATTCTATTGGTGCACAAAAGCAAAGTCGCATTGAGCAGATAAAATCTTAACATGTAATTCAGAAACTCCCACATATTTGTCATGTTTATTTTTAGTTCTCACGCCAACTATGTGGATGATGTCATAATCCTATCTGCAGCCACTTGTGTGGTTATCCCAGAGTGTCTCACGGTCTTGTTACGGTGACAGATGGACATAAAAAGTCGGGCAGTGAAAGTTCTTTAACCTCCGCTGTATTTCAGTAAAAGGAGAAAATCGAACCTAAAAAACAAACAAACCATACACTATTGTTTTATTGTCTGTGGTTAAAGTGCTGACTGCTGTAGGCCAAAATCAACAACCTCCTCCCTAAGCCACAAAGCTGAGAGCCATATAAAAACAGATCATTTATAAAGCACAATGATGTGTTAATGACTATTAACAAGACATCTCTTTTCCAGTAATAACAAAAGAGCTCTGGGTTTTATCACTACATAGTGTGCTGTCAGATTTGAGCCCATCCTCAGCTGCTTTTCTCAGTTATTCCCAACACACAATAATACTTTGCTCACCCTCACCGCCATACTGTATGAAGTCTTGGTGCTCCAACTGGTTAGAGCACAATTTCTGTTTAAAAGAGGGATGGGCCCACACTGCTCTCCAAGATACTTGGAATATAAAGGTTATTCTAGCTGACTAACTGTCTGCCTGTCAATCAGAGTTAGATCACAGAAGAAGTCCCTGCCAAACAGAGCATGTCATACTTGGGCGTCTAGTTCAGCAAAGTTTAATTTAATGTGTGTTAACATTGATTTGTCATGTCACTGAGTCGAAAAAGTGTCAGCTCACTGACACTACAGTTGTTTTTAAAGAAAATTATAATGTAAAGTATCATCAAAAGCATCATAATCACAGGCAAGGAGATCCATAGTGACAACATTCGTAAATAGTGTGCATAACTATGAAAAATCAAGTATTTTTCTGTCTTTTTTTTCTCACTATAAAAAGGTCATTCCGAGCATGCGCTAGAAATCTAGGGAATATAACTTAAATTGAAAGATTGCTACCAGTGAGGGCAAAGTCTTTGTTGTGGGTTAAAAAGGTTTCTCTGTTGGGTGCCTATGAACACACACTCACCAGCCACTTTATTAGGTACACCTATTTAACTGTTTATTAACAAAAATATCTAATTAACCAATCACATGGCAACAGCTAAGTCATGTAGCCATGAAGACATAGTCAAAATGACCGGCTGAAGCTGATTTGAGCATAGCGTGGTTGTTGGTCCCTGACTGGCTCGTCTGAGTGTTTCAGAAACTGCTGATCTGCTGGGATTTTCCCACACCACCATCTCTAAGGTTTACAGAGAATTGTCCAAAAAAGAGAAAATATCCAGTGAGCTGCGGTTCTCTGGGAGAAAATGCCTTTTGATGCCAGAGGTCAGAGGAGAATGGCTAGACTGCTTTAACTCACGTATGAACCTCAAAGCAGATGAGCTGCACCAGCAGAAGGCCATAACAGGTGCCACTCCTGCTCGTTATAAACAGAAAACTGAGGCTCAGACTCACCAAAATTGGACAATAGAAGTCTGGAAAAACTTGGTATGGTCGTGATTTCTGCTGCAACAGTCAGATTGCAGAATTTGGTGTAAACAACATGACAGCATGGATCCATTCTGTCTTATATGAACTGTTAGTGTGGGCAATATTTTCTTGGCACACTCAGTACCAGCTGATCATTGTTTGAATTCCTCAGCCTAACTGTGTATTGTTGCTTCCAGTAGGATAACGCACCATGTCACAAAGCTCAAATAATATCAAACTTGTTTCTTGAACAGAACTGGTGAGTTCTCTGTACTCAAATGGACTCCACAGTCACCAGATTGCAATCCAATAGAGCACTTGATGTGGTGAAACAGGAGATTGATTATCCAGTACTAGCAAGGTATAACTAATAAAGTAGCCTGTGAGTGTATGAGGTTTCAGATTTTTCCAGAGCCATGCTGAAACATCAATCACAGCCTGAGGTGTTAAGTTAAACTGCATTATTACGCTTTGTTTGGCTCATGGCCGACTGAAAGCTTCTTACAGTAAATGATGCAGTCAGTATAAACAGAATGTATGAATGAAGCAGATAAGCCATGGTCTGAGAAGTATGATAGGAATGCTGACAACAGTTAAGACTACCTGTGCCAGGGTCATTCTCATGGCACTGACCGGCGACGGTTCAATGTCCACCAACTGCTGCACCGAGCTCAGAGTCTGGCACACACACACACACACACACACACAAATAGACATCCAGGCATCCGCAGACCACACACCCAAAGAGCAGCAGTGCAAGCACACAGACAGACAAACACAAGGAGCGATTAGTGGAAAAAAAGTTTAGGGAAAAACTGTTAGCAAAGCTTGAACAGGAACAGGAAGACACAAAGAAGGAAGAGAACATTGTTACAGAGAAAACTGTTAGAACACTTGAAACAAGGCAAAAGATCAGAGGCAAGGAGAAACTGGCAGAACCCAGAGAGAGAAAGAGAAATGTAGAGAAAGGAGAGTGCACAATATGACTCAGACACAGGAGAGAAGGATACTACTCTAGAAAGGTATTAGAAACAGTGTCCAGTGAGAGCAATTTCTTTTTTTAGCCAGAAAGACTTAACAAGTCCCCGAAGAGGAGAAGAGAGGAGACAGCATGATTCCCACTGCTCCATTCCGATCACACAGACTGTGATCACTTGACAACAATTTAAAATATTTGTAGCATTCAGCAACCAATTGAATTTAAATGATTAAATTAGCTTGCGTAAATGACAAAAAAAATCCCAGGCTAGAAAGATACGCTCCCAACGGACACGCAACATCTGAACACAGAGCCGATTCATGCATCTTTCACGTTGTCAGCAGACATTAGTTAACTGGGCAACTCCATCTGAAACTGTTAACATAAAGAAATCCCCAAAGTCTGGGAACAAAAGGCCCAAAGATATCTCAAGAGAAAAAAGGGCGATCACAGCTTTGGCTCACGGATTTTTAACTTGGCAGGTCTCTCAGCCCCAGATGTTTTAATGTGACTCTCTAAATCAGAACTGCGGTAAATGAATTCTGTTTCATCACTCAACTTAAGGATTTAAGCAACATTTTATACACATAAGATATTAGAGAGGACAGAAAACACAGGATGAAAGGAAAGCCCACATGGCTGGCTGCTGTCTGTGTGTGGGAGTTTGTGCGTATGTATGTATGTATGTGTGTGTGTGAGTCAGCAAGTGAAGTGGAGTGACAGTCCTGCTGTGAACAGGTTTATATACAAACAATCTAAGTACTAGTGATACATGAGTATTAATCCAGGAGATCTGTGTGTAGCTGTGTGAGTCTCACCGTGTCACATTCACTGGGCTGGAACTGGAAGTCGTGCGCTTTGTGAAACACCGGATTCTCTTGCATGAACAACTGCTGGTTGTACTCCTGCATTATCTGAAAGAAAGAGAGAAGGAGATCTTTAATCCAGTACATTTTGCATGCAAGTTTGGTGCTGTGTAAACCCGACAATACAAGAGTCTGTTGAACTTCATGTGTGACGAGGCTTCTGCTCCCTTCGAGGATGCAAACGACAATTTTTTTTCCCACTGCCGCATCTGAAGCCCAAAGTGGGTGAGTGTTTCATATTCATGCATACATTTGTGGGTTCATATTTTGACTTTAGAGAGATTAATTTTTCGGTCCAAGAGGGATATGGTTCAGAAGTTAAGTCGAGTTTCTGAAGACATAACATTCAAACCAAAGCTAGTGTGAGTGTAGTTTAGGATGAGACCCGAAACCAGTGAGAAACTGTCCCACACAGGAAGCAGCTAGAAGCGATGTGGTGAGCAAACAATCCTGAAATACAGTGACATTCAGTAAAATGGCAACATGCAAAATAACCCCTGATAATGCGTTCGGGTCCTGAAGTTAACATTTCACAATTTGCCTGTGACTACATGCTGTGTTAATCAAAAACAGTCACTGTGTTGTGTCTTTCTTGCACAGTTAAAGTAGAATAGAAACCACATCATGCAACACAAAAGGTACACACAGCTGCTCCCTTATTCACACAGGGTCACAACAGAAGGTAGCTCTATCTTTGATTTGACAGATTTTTACACCAGATTTCCTTCCTGACACAACCCCAAAATGATTCGTGCCTACTTCTGCAACAGAACTGAAGATCTGCGTGTGAGGTGGCTGTGCAAACCACTAAACTGCAGACAGACACAAAGAAATTAAAGAAAGAAAATAACAGAAAGAAAAAGACTGCTGAATGTCAAAACACTTTCAGTGGGTTCCATAGAAATGTCTTACCACAGATTCAAAAAGCATATTTTTGTATTGTCTGACTCACCCTGGTGGATTTGTCCAAAAGGAACTGATACGTGTTGTGTGTAGCCTGGGAGGCCTCAAGCTCAGTGCGACAAAGTGCCACCAGGTAGTCTTTGACGTGCTCATAGATTCTGCCGTCCAAGGCCTAGAAGACAGACAGAGAAAGACAGGAACCAGGGGTTACACTGAAGCATGGATGAATTCAATGTAATTCCACAATCCTTAATAATAAAGCAGAGAGGACAAGGGAATCAGGAGGAGACACTAAGAAATAGACAAAAAGAACAGAATGTGAATAAGCGTTGCTAGTTTGTCGTAAACTCAAATTAAATCTTGTGTTTAGATAGCCATAAATGTACCGTGATTTTGTTGCATAATCTACTGATGCACGTCTATGTTTAAAAAATCATATTTGAGGTCCATAGCCCAGAGATTACACTATAACTGATTGACAGCTCCCTTGCTTTTGTGTTATTTTTGTTGCATTTGTTGGGTGGGACAATTTCCTCTGTTAATGATTGTTTCTGTTATTGCATAAGCTACTGTGTAGCAGGACTAAATCAACGGAAACGTCTTGTGTGGAAGGTAATTTCAAGCTTTATTTTATGATAAATTTCACTAGAACACACCCCAAAACATGCAAAATACATACAGGACATACAGTCAAATTGAACAGAAATAGAGTCCAGCATAGCAAAGCCCACTTCTGTTACAAACAAACACGCCTCACTCGCATCGCCGCCTCCCATGGCGTACTGTATATTATAACTTTAAATGCAGTATATGGCATGTTTCCATGGGCCATTAAAAAGGATTTTATGAAAAACACTAAACTAAAAAAGGAAGAGGTGAAAAAGTGAAGAGAAAGATGGTGGGAAAATATAAAGAGGTGAGAGGGAGGGAACGAAGTCACAGGAAGGCCCAAAACCACGCAGATGTTTTTATTTAACAACTGTTAACATTAGCGTTTCTGATGCACGGATATAAAGACATTTTAATGAAGTATGCAGTCCAAGTGAACAGCCTTTCTATGGGCAGCCGGGATACTGCTGCCAAGCTGTAGGCAACGCTGCCAAACAGACAGAGAGCGGGGCTAACGGAGGGGAGGAGGAGAGGAAGAAGAGGGGAAGGGAGAGCATTTTGAAAAGGTATAAAAGGTATTAGTGGGTGAGAGCAAAAAAGAGAGACTTACTGAAAAAAATGTGTTTATGGGACACGAGTGTGTGTGTGAGTGAGTATGTGAGTGTGTTCTTTGGATGGTGTTCTCACAGCTGCAGAGGAAGGTGAAGGGGTTCAGATTCCAATTCAACAAAACACAGAGAAGGCACACACACACAGACATCAGTGATCAAATGCTCAGAGACACACACATACACGCACTCCTCTGGCCAAAGTCTCAGAAACGTGCACACACTATTCTAACCAGCGGATCATTTAGGCCAAGTCTGCAGCCTCCAGCTAACACCTACGTCTGTCTCCTTCTTATACAGACAAACACATTTAAAAAAACAACATAAAACCCACAACCCACAGCATTCACACACAACACAGCCTCAAAAACAATGGGATATTGACAAGGACATTATGTCATTAAGGGTGGGTTGCTGGCTGACTCCTCTCTAAATGTTCCCTCATCATTCTGGTCATTTCCTCCTCCCCCTTTCTTCTCTTCCTCCCCTCCTTTTTTCATCCATTTACGGTAGTGTTGAAATGAAGTGAGTCAGCTTCCAGAAAAAGCCCCGTCCGTCCCTATACCATGGCCAGTGGATGTGTGTTTATGTGTGTGTGTCTGTGTTTGGGTTGAATGACTGCCTCAGTTGGAACAATAAGGGCAGCACAGGGGAGCAGACGGGGCAGCAGAGGTGCAAGTGTGAGGGTGTGTGGTTGTGTGTGTCAATGTCTAGCCGGCAACTTTAAAGACCGACATTAATAACAGCATATACTGCTGACAGCAGAGGGAGACGTTGAGCAGTCGGTTCTTCCTCTGCCCTTTCACTACAGCTGTCGCATTGACAAGGACGGCTCACCTATAAGATTTAAGTTATTACCGCAGCCTCACTACAACTCTCAGTACAGTCAGTATTTATGAAGGGAAGATTTGATCTAAACAAGGCTATCAATTACAAGTCTCCTCACCTATCATCCCCAGAGAAACTATTCTATTATCCTTCAGTCATCTATTTCACACTTAATCATTTTCTTTTCTCAGATGACCTAGGAAGGAAGGAAGCCGATTCTTACCACTATAACTCAATTAATCTCAAACATTTCATGGGATAACTACAATATCTGTTGAACATGGAGATGAAAAGGCCCCAAAAGCATACAGGAATGCATTCATGGAAAAGATTTCACGCCTTCCTTGAACTGCAGAGAGAACTCATACATTCACAAGTGCTGATATTTTCAGGTAAACACCACAAATGAATCAGCACAGGAAGGAGAGGGAGGACAGACAGCTTGCTTCCTTCTAGCAATGTCCCTCATTCTCTGTGTGTGTTTTCATGCGCATATTTGTGTATGTGCATATTTCCCTGCAGTCCTGTCCTTCTGTCACAAGAAGCTAAGGATCTATTATTCAGAATGGCCTCGTAGTATAGATGCTCATGAACGCCTAAGGCAGAGCATGCGAGAGTGAGGAGAGAAGACAGAAAAGAAGATGGGAGAAGAAATAAACAAGGACTCAAAAGCCAAGAAACAGAAGAAAAAAACTTACATTTTATTTAATACTATTGAAATCCTGAGTACATACCATTTAACTGATGGTCAGACAAATGAGAAAAACAAGAGCAATAAAGCTGCAGATGTAAAACAGACCAACATGTGTGTCTATAACAGAACTACCATAATCAGTCACGCCTGAGGATTTTTCATGCTGAAGAATTAAGCAATTGTCAATCAGACGCTTTCCAGATAGTACTGCACAGTGGGTTAAAATCTCATTATGCTTTTCTATGTTCATAATTCCACAAATTTTAACAAGACACCCAACACCACTGGCTGAAATGCAGCTTCAAACCATGACAGTTTTACCGATGGCTGTAGACACTCACTTGTCGTGCATTTTCCACTCTGGACTACTGATTCTCAGTCCAGTTGTTGTGAAATTTGGCACATCTTTTTCTCCCTTCCTTAACAATG
Organism: Haplochromis burtoni; assembly: GCF_018398535.1. NCBI lineage: Eukaryota > Metazoa > Chordata > Actinopteri > Cichliformes > Cichlidae > Haplochromis > Haplochromis burtoni. The sequence goes on from NW_024582376.1 coordinate 4,005,489, forward strand.
TTTGTTGACAGCCACCCTTTCTACTGAGACACTTCTTTTGAGGCTTTAGTGAACAGTAGAGAATAGACCAATTGAAGTGTCAGATGCATCTCTCAGGTCCTGGGTTTGGATTTTTCACATTTCTTTAAGAAATAACTTTCAGATACTGTTCATCTGCTATAGGCAGTTTTGACACACCATGCTGAGATATGCCAAGTTTTCATCTAATAGATCTCTGGAAATCACTTGTTAGAGCAAAAATGCTCTAACGTGTCTGTGTTATCTTTGGCATTTTTAATAGATTCAACACAAGAAACTGGAACAAATGATGTTTTGTGACATACTACTAGTAACAAATTGCTTAAAAAAATGTAAAAATTGGTTTCTTTTCATCCCTTGAGTTAGGTTCTGTTTTGTGCTTGAATGTTTCATGAAAATGGTCAAGTAAAAGTAATGGACTGAAAATTTGTGAAAAAGCAGCCAGAGAAACTTGAAAAAGACCTTCAGACATCCTGGAGAACTATTGCTCGAGAACACTTTAAAAATTCCAAGAAATTCTGGCTCTTTGAAGGCAAAATATAAGGAAACATATGATGTTTCGAGACTTTTGCTTTATGTGTTGTATCTGTGAGCATGTTAGCCCATGTTTGTACAACAGAGTAGCTAGGCTGTAAGTGAATTACAGACTGGGATTTTTGTTTGTGTATTTTCATACAGATCATAATTAAAGCAGTATCACAACTGAAACAGCTCAGCAAGATATTATTGTGTCTGATTAAGACTGGGCTTAACCACCTTTTGTATTCAATCATCTTAGCAGTTTAAAATAAAAGACCAAAGACAAAAGAACGTCTTTTTTGATATTCCATCAGCTGAAAATGATAATTTCCTGGCCACCGATGATTTGGTTTAAGTTGACATTAGCATGGCTCACTTTTCTTCACATAAGCCCCTTTCAAATCGTAAATCCGCACAACGCTGCGACTTTCTTTGAAGACTCAAAACTGTGAAATCAACACTTTTTCGTGTGTGATATTTCCCTACAAGCTATTTCACTGACAGTGAATGGGAGTCTGACTTTGTGGACTCATGAAAGGAACACATTTTCCCAAAACGGAACTTAGATTCAAAGCTCCCCAATTTATATTCTGAAAACAGAAAAATGCTTCCTCATTCCCGTCCAAAAAAAAAAAAAAAAGAATCCCTCCGGATATTATCCAAGGGAGGCTCTTAAGTCAGTACTTGATCTAGTAAAGCAAAATATTGCAACAGCATTAAAATCTCGAGTCTTTAATGTTGGCTTTGTGTTTTCACTTTCACACCACTTACCTCATTCATTTCCTTTCTTTCATCTTTCTATATTTACCTGTATGCAGTGCAGCAGATCTGTATGGTAGTAGCGATCGTGGTGAGCATTGGCAGCAGCTAGCGTTAGCAAGTAGTCATTCCTGGCCTGTGTCGCCTTTGAGTTACAGTCACTTCTTTTTGCTTTCAACTTCAAAAAACAGACAGAAAAAACGTGTATAGTGTTACTACTTGTTTTTAAATAATTGTTCAAAGTAATACATCTGAAAGCCCTGCCTAAACAAGCCGCTGTTATGTTTCAGGTTCTTACCTTCACACTTGCTTTCTGTAAACTAATTCTTGACTGAAAAAGACCCAGTTTAGACCTGAAAAAGACAAAAAACAAAACAATAATAAGTATCTAATTTTATTTTATTTTTTTTAAACACTGTAAACTTTTTGTGTATTCACATTTTTAAATTTAACATGTCAAGTAAAAGACGACAGAAGGGAAGATCCAAGGATTTCTACCACATCTCCATCCTCTGATTCAGACCAGACTTTATAGACGAACCCTGGCCTGAGCAGAGCGAGACTTGACAGTGATGAATGTGAGCCTGATCCAGACACTCATTTGTATCAATGACAGAGAGAGCCTGTCTCCTCCCGGCATGTGTATCCGTGCGCATGAGCGCAAAAACATTAAAAAAAGCATGTTTATTTCGATTAAATCTAACACTCCCCGATGCAAATGCTTCAGTGTGTAATTTTCTCTGCCAGTTCCCCGCGCGAGAGTACCTGTAAAATGCTTCTACTTAAGTCCTACTTTACACCCCGAGTGCTGTTAAAAATAACATTCACACCAATTTATTCCTGTGTGTTCCTTGTGCCTCGCCATTTTTATCCTCTCAAACACACACGCATGTGCATACTCTCCAATAATGGCACACAGGCGATACAGTTATTTCCATCGCTGCTACTTTCTACTGAGCGATAGAGAACAGAAAAGAGTAGATTGGCCAATCGATGTGAGCGCAAACCAAGGGTTGAGAATTCAATGAAGTGAAAATGTCACCATAGCTACTGCTACCAAGGGATGGGAGGAAAACAACACTCATCAGCTCCAGATCAAACTCTGGAACTAATTGTGAGACTGCAAAGCTTCAAGATTTGAATTCTTAGAGCAGAAACAGGTCAGGTGGCTGTTCAATCAGAAAGCCTCTTAAGCTTGGAAGGTAATAAAAAAGTAAAAGACAGACACCAGGGTCACAGGAAAAAAGTGCTTTCAATCAACATCAACATTACTCTCTATATATCTGCTGGAGCTATGCTTCAAATTAATTAATAATATCAAATTAACATCGTTTAGATGTGGTTAGCTGATTCATCAAAACTAAAGTCAGTCAATGTTTCCACACTATTCTTTACTGTTCCTCTGTTGTTGTTTTCATGTCTTTTCGTCTGTATTTTTTCTCTCTCTTTCAAACACCTGTGTATGTTTATGACTGATTGCTTCTTTCATCCTCGATGACAATGTTTTTCCCTTTCTTTATCTCTCTCCAAACAAAAACACACACACATTCTCCTTATGAGGTTAACCAGCTTCACTCTCTTGATTGCATTCTCCCTCACCATGGAGACCATCTGTTTAGTCACACCATTTTTATATATTTACCAAGAAGTGTGGTAAATTAAAGAAAAATCCAACATAAAGTTTCTAAGTAAGACAAGTGTAGGGAGACAGGATTTACCACCAGTAGACTTTGGGTGTGACTTGATATTTAGGAGGACTCTTCTCTCATTTTGGTGTTATGATACACGGTTGTGTAAAGCGCTCTCTTGAGCTTTATTCACACAGGCCTAAACATCCTTCAGTGACCCACAGGCAGTAAATAGGTGAAATGGGTCTCAAAGAGGTGCTACACCGAAAACCTTGCAATGTCTTTCGTTGCTATCAGTTTGCTGCAGTCACCTGTAGGTTGCACAGAAATGAACTAAAGCTAAAAAGTGTGGCGCAATCTACGCTATATTGCTAAAAGTATTCCCTCGCTCACCCAAATCAATGGATTCAGGTGTTCCAGTTACTTCCATTGCCACAGGTGTATAATATCAAGCCTCTAGGCATGCAGACTGCGTCTACTAATATTTGTGAACGAATGAGTTGCTCTCAGGAGCTCAGTGAATTCCAGAGTGGTACCGTGATAGGACACAACCTGTGCAGTAAGCCTAGCACTGAAATTTCCTCACTACTACATATTCCACAGTAAACTGTTAGTGGTGTTATAACAAAGTGGAAGCGACTGGAAATGACAGCAACTGAGCCATGAAGTGATGAACCCTTCCTGTTCCAACATGACTGCGCACCAGTGCACAAAGCAAGGTCCATAAAGACATGGATGAGTGAGTCTGCTGTGGAAGAACTTGAATGGCCTGCACAGAGTCCTCATCTCAACCCGCCAGAACAACTTTAGGATGAATTATGAGTGGAGACTGCGGGCCGGCCCGTCTCATCCAACATCAGTTTCTGACCTCATAAATGTGCTTCTGAAAGATTGGTCAAAGGTTCCCATAAACACACTCTTAATCCTTGTGGAAAGCCATCCCAGAAGAACTGAAGCTGTTATAGATGCAAAGGGTGGGCTGACTGACATCATATTAAACCCTATGGGTTAAGAATGGGATGTCACTCAAATTCATATGCATATGAAGGCAGAGGAGTGAATACTTTTGGCAATATAGTGTATGAATGTTTTCTTTGTATAATTGTCTTTACCTTAAAATATAAAGCACCTTGAGGCAACTGTTGCTGTGATTTGGTGCTAGATAAATACAATTGAATTGAACTGAATGGTAACCATCAAAGTAATAGTTGGTTGAAATCTGTTGGTCACATCAATAAGATGAATTGAGAAATCAGTGTCTTCAATGCAAAGAAAACACAACCCTCAAGCAATCAAAGCAATCCCAAAGAAGTTTTTGGTGCAGCATCCTCTTTGCAACCGATTTCATCTAAATCTGGTAACTGCACCGCTCAAAATCAAAGACAATAAAAAATTAGAACAGCTTTGTATTGATTTGCAAGTGGACCCAACTCGTGCCAGGCAAATATGTGCCCTCCACAGCATAACAGGGACACCAGATCCCCTCACTGAAACTGACTTGGCAACTACCTGAAAAGCCCTACACACACACACGTGCACAGTGTTGCGGCAGACTTACTTCGCCTCGATGTCGGCCTTCTCTCGTATAGCGTGGGCAACCTGCTCGCAGTCGTAGTATTTTTTCTTAGCTTTGGCCAACTCCTTCACTGACTCCTGCAGCTCTGCTTGAATGCCGCTCAGCTGATCTATTGTCTGTGAAAAGGGAAAAAGACAACAGGCATATGTTTGAAGAACAAGCAGAACAACATGAAGTTAACTCTGAGCAAGCACATTGGAAAGATGCAGCAGCAACAGAGCACAAATACTGCTTCAGGAAAAAAATGACCAACTCACCTTTTTAAGCTGCTGCTCCTTGTACAGTCTAACAGTCTTAGCGGGCTCTGATACTTGACTCTTGTAATTGTCGCATACATTGAGCCTGGACTGGCTCACCTGGACTGTACCTTCTAAATAGGACCTCCACACTGCATACACATTCCTAGTAGGAGAGAAAAAGCACTGAGTGCTGGAAAGTTTCTGCAGCTGGATTATTTAATTAATCCAATATCCATTTTCTTGGATATTGGACACGTTTTTTAAAATGTGGGTTTTAAAAAAACTGTGTGAGCAGGGAACCACAAGGGGAGAAAATTTGTGTCGCAATGCATTATTTCTGTTTGTCAGAATAACTTAGATCCAACTTCAAGTCTTCTATTTCAGTGCCTCTGTTACAGTAAATAATGACTCATAACTGTGCTGTAGACCATGACGATTTTTTTCTAGAATATTGAACGACTCCAGCACAGTATAATTTCAGCCTTCATGTGAACACTGCAGCTGAAATAAATTTGTAGATGATGCAAGAAGACAAAGTAGCTTCCAGCTCCTAATTTTATGTAATATGTGCATTTTTCTGTGTCATATGCACACACACAAACCTACCTATAGTCTGTTCTCTGGTCATCAGGGTTGATTCCAGGCCAGTCTCTCTTTAGGTACTGACTCGCTAACTTCTGCAGAGCCTGAAAGCACAAGAGCACAAAAATGGGGAGCTGGGAACAATTAAGGACCATCTAGCTCCTATTGTCTGATTAATGAATCCCTGCCAAATCCCCGGAGAAGATGCTTTTGATGTTATAGGAAACATGCAGACTGTTAGAATAAAATGAATTACAAGTTTGTGAACTGCACTGAGTCAGCTCACTTGCACCCAGTCATTCAGATGAGAGAAACAGTGTCTAATGTTTGGAATTCATAGCGAATAAAATACATTCAAATCTGCAACTTGACAGAAAATGCATTCACTGTTATCATTATGCAAGAAAAAGGAACGTATGGTGAAGATGGGCGGTTGGATTTTTATTTCTGTACAGTGGATGTTTTACAGTTTAGTTTGGGTATCAGTGCACAAAACAATAGACCGGCTTTGTATCAGTAAATCCGAGTCAGTTCCCGAGAAACCTGAGGGCTACAAGAAAGGGTAACCTACATCTTCCAGACTGGGTCACTGTGTCAGTAACAGTGACTCACAAACGCTCTGTCCTCGTGTCCCTGTGTTTACGTTCGTAGGGATGGGTAGCCTTAATAAAAGAATCCCTACTAAAATACAGTCAAGACAGTTTGAGTTTCAAGGTAAATACTCCAATCCTCAAAGCCACCTTCTTCCCTTTATCTTTTTTATCAAGCTTCCAGATCTGCATGTAAATCTGATATCATTCCTCTTTACAAATCTCCTCCTTGTTATCCTAAATCACCAACACTTCCCTCTCTCTCCATGCTTCACCCTTCATCACTTACATTATGATTCTCAAAAGGCCTATTTTTAAATCTAACTATTGCCCCCCCACAATCCCCTTACACCCAATTGCATTTACACATATACACATCCCTTCTGTGCTCTTTTTTTCTAATACCATGCTATTGAGCTCTCTTTTACTTTTGTCTCTCCCATTATAACATACGCAACAGAATTACTCTGTATCTCTCTTTCTCATCTTGCTTTTTTTCACCTTTCACAGATGGTGACTGAGGCCATCAAAGAACAGTTCTTTCTCTAGTTTCCTGGACCAGATATTTGTTTCCCTCCAGCTGACACACAAGCTTGTGTCCTGGGGGAGACTGTGGCCTAGTGACCCCTGGCATCCACTGTCTAAAAACCTCATAAAGAAAGGGAGAATAACTCTTTTATGAAGAAAAAAGAAAAAAACAGCATTATCTCCTAAATGTCTTAACTGGAGTGAACTAAGCATGTTTTGTAGTACATGACATGCAGTGAGTAGATTAATAAAGAGAGTCCAGGTTTAGTTTTATTATCTATTTGTGCCTTTATTTTGCACAAATAAAGGAAAGATAAAGAAACAGCAAAAGCAAAATAAACGAATGGGCAAGATTACTGGCATCAGCAACCTTGTGTCATGAACATATAAAGATCAAGAACAGTCATCCTCGCTCTCTTTTTCTCACTCTTACCAACAGGCTGCAGTGGATCTGGATGGCACTTTTACTTTGAAGCCAACATTCTCCATTTCTGGTTTGTGTTGGACTTTTAACAGTTTCACTGTGGCAAGTAGTTTACAAGTATTTGCAGATAAGTCAACACCTTCATGCAAACTATGGGCAACCTTGGGAATCTGCTAACTACTAATTGCAATTAGGTTTTCGGTTCAGCACCATATACCCTTTTACAACAGATTTCACACTAGTGACGGCAACCTGCAGAAACCACTCCCCAACTGGTTACCAGGAAGTCACTTACCAGTCTAGGCCTTCGTGGTTAAGGCTTTAGCAATTGATTTCACACCGACGATTACCAGAACCCTTCACAGCTGGTCAGGTAATATTCATTTTCACATAGCAACCGGTGGTCACCGACTGCTGCCTGAGGCCTCAAAGAAATCTCTCTGAACGCCAAACTGCTCAAACAGTCTGATTAGACACTCATCTGCAGAACTTTCCAATACCAACAAACTAACATTCACGCCCACTTCACATGAGGATTATCCATCTGTCCAGCACAGTGAAGACAGGCTGCGTTTGAACCTCTCTTCCTTTTTCACTCTTGTTACAACTCCACATCTCTTGTTACAGTATCACATCTCTCTGCTACTGCAGCTCTTAATCCACTCCACACTGAGGCCACCCATATGGAAAAGTAACGGAGAGAAACATTGTACTACCAGATGGGATTCTAAATTTTTTTTTTAATTGTTTGTATTTCTTTTCCATATGTGCATCCATAACAACATAAAGAGCTCCGGATTTCTGACTTGATCTGTGGTTTGTTTCTAGTGAAGAAATTCTTTGCACTGCACTGTAACAGCTAGGAGATAGAGGATGTTATGCCATAGAACCGTCAATAAAGCTATTAAACTACATTTTGACCTCCAGCTGTCTTCAGAATGAAGACAACCCATCACTTCGGTAAGAACAGGACATTCTTACATTCAATATGAACCTGTGGGCAAATTCACACTTAAACAAATCTGAACTTACCATTTGTTTAAAGGTGAGAGTGCCTTTGAAAGCAAGCCAAAACATAAAGTTGCAGGAGTAGCCATTTCACTATTAGACATTGACCACCTGCATGTCCTTGCTCCAAACCTTTTTTTTATGCCAGCACACAACTTGGAGCCTCTTAGATCAGCCTACAGAGCTGTTATCAAAGTAAGAGCAATGACTGAATGGTGAGAAGGACACTGACTGACTGATATGTGAAAGCTTACCTAAGGTGCTCTTGGCCTATTAGGAGGATGCTCTTCAGTTACTCCTGGCTCATCTTTTTATTCCAACCGCTCTTGCTACAGCCTCTCTTCCCCCCTTCCTCTCTATTTTCATGCAGTATGCTTTGTTCCTTTCCATTTTTTTCTCAATCTCTCTCTCACACTCTCTCCAGCTTCCTTCTATTCATTTTCTACAGGACATCTCATCCCTCCATCCTCCGTTCTCTGCTGTCATCACCTGACAACCACCTGAACAGCATGTTGCCATAGCAACTCCTCTGCCCTCCCTATGTGGTCTTGGTGAAGTAGAAATGCTCCCTTTAGTAGTGTGTCTTTATGTGTGTGTATGTCACATTCACACACACACACACACACACACACACACACACACACACACACACACACACACACACACACACACATATATCCTGTTTTTGTGATCAGAGTGGCAAAACAGGGTACCCAGACTGGAGGATATCCTGTGTGTGTGTGTGTGTGTGTGTGACAAACAAAGGAAAATTGAAGGAAGAAGGAGAAAGGCTAAGTTCTGCGTATTTTAGGCATATGAGCTAGTAGGCTTTGCTAAACATCCAGTAATTACACTTGTTATTATAAACATGTGAGTTTGCACACCACTTTTAAAGTCATTACCTCATGTAGGGCATGTGAAAAGGTGAAGGACTCACCCAACTGGACATTAAACTGTATTTAACCAGCCAGCTCGTGTGATGTTCAGGTGCAGCGATTTGTGCCAGTGTGAGAAAAGAGCAAATAACAGCCACAGCTAGCGAGAGGTCGCCCTGCGATACGTATCATGAAAGCTCTACTCATCCAGCACCTAAATCAAACACAGCTCTTCCAGTACCCAGAATGCAGCTGACGCATCACCTGCCGTGGGCTACACAGAACTACCACACAGGCTGTATTGTTAGGGACAGATTATTTGCAACTGTTTGAAATTTTGACAGTCCCTGTGTTACTTTGACAAGAAGTAAGGCAATACACCAATAGCCTTGCAGGACTGATCAATTATTTTTGATAAGTGTGTTTTGAGAACACTCCTGTTTTTAGAGCTGCAGACTAGTGCTTTATTTACTTAGTATCGATCTGATACCAAGTAAATACTGTACCAGTATTGCTGAGTTTAAACTCCGCATGAGTTTGTAAATCAACAGCTTAAAACATGAGGTTTTGAATGTAAACACATAAGAATTAGCATATTTCAATATGTTTGGGCTAGTAATCATTTTATTAAACAATGCACATCCTGCTACATCTCTCTCTCATCTCTAGAGAAAAATGATATCATGGTGATAACTGGTCTTTTTTTCTTCCTCAATCCCATTATCTTTATCACTCAACAGCTCTTGTGGTGAATGACTGATTGTTAAAGTTTTATTTGGCAGAGTGTCTGGAAATCAGATGAATATGAGCTCTGAGTCAGAGTAAAATGAGCATGATAAAATGATTCCATATGCTGCAAAAACAAGCATCAAAAACTAGCTTTTTATAATGTTTGTCTAATAATAATGCTAGCAGGTAGCATGCACCCCATACTCTGACATATTTAGCTGACTCATAATAGCGTGAATCCCCCACGAACCACCGCACTCTCCCTCCCAACAATGTCCAGAGTGGCTGTGTGAAAGAGGTACTGATTACAGGACAAAGTGTGATGACACAACTGTTACTCACTGGTAGGAATGATGACTGTACTTTATCTAAAGTATTAACGGTCGCACCCAAAATTTGTCCGGAGGGCTTTAAACTCTCAGAAATAACTCATGATTACACTTGAGTGACTGCGGAAAGAGGAAGTGATGTCACCCAGTAAGAGCATATGTTAAAGTTATAATCTACAGTGGGGCAAAAAAGTATTTAGTCAGCCACCGATTGTGCAAGTTCCCCCACTTAAAATGATGACAGAGGTCAGTAATTTGCACCAGAGGTACACTTCAACTGTGAGAGACAGAATGTGAAAAAAAAATCCATGAATCCACATGGTAGGATTTGTAAAGAATTTATTCGTAAATTAGGGTGGAAAATAAGTATTTGGTCACCTCAAACAAGGAAAATCTCTGTATGAATGGCACCTGTTTGAACTCATCATCTGTATAAAAGACACCTGTCCACAGCCTCAAACAGTCAGACTCCAAACTCCGCCATGGCCAAGACCAAAGAGCTTTCGAAGGACACCAGGAAAAGTATTGTAGACCTGCACCAGACTGGGAAGAGTGAATCTACAATAGGCAAGCAGCTTGGTGTGAAAAAATCAACTGTGGGAGCAATCATCAGAAAATGGAAGACATACAAGACCACTGATAATCTCCCTCGATCTGGGGCTCCACGCAAGATCTCATCCCGTGGGGTCAAAATGATCATGAGAACGGTGAGCAAAGATCCCAGAACCACACGGGGGGACCTGGTGAATGACCTGCAGAGAGCTGGGACCAAAGTAACAAAGGTCACCATCAGTAACACACTACAACGGCAGGGAATCAAATCCCGCAGTGCCAGACGTGTTCCGCTGCTGAAGCCAGTGCATGTCCAGGCCCGTCTGAAGTTTGCCAGAGAGCACATGGATGATACAGCAGAGGATTGGAGAATGTCATGTGGTCAGATGAAACCAAAGTAGAACTTTTTGGTATAAACTCAACTCGTCGTGTTTGGAGGAAGAAGAATACTGAGTTGCATCCCAAGAACACCATACCTACTGTGAAGCATGGGGGTGGAAACATCATGCTATGGGGCTGTTTTTCTGCCAAGGGGACAGGACGACTGATCCGTGTTAAGGACAGAATGAATGGGGCCATGTATCGTGAGATTTTGAGCCAAAACCTCCTTCCATCAGTGAGAACTTTGAAGATGAAACGAGGCTGGGTCTTCCAACATGACAATGATCCAAAACACACCGCCCGGGCAACAAAGGAGTGGCTCCGTAAGAAGCATTTGAAAGTCCTGGAGTGGCCTAGCCAGTCTCCAGACCTCAACCCCATAGAAAATCTGTGGCGGGAGTTGAAAGTCCATGTTGCTCGGCGACAGCCCCAAAACATCACTGCTCTCGAGAAGATCTGCATGGAGGAATGGGCCAAAATACCAGCTACTGTGTGTGCAAACCTGGTAAAGACCTATAGTAAACGTTTGACCTCTGTTATTGCCAACAAAGGTTATGTTACAAAGTATTGAGTTGTATTTTTGTTATTGACCAAATACTTATTTTCCACCCTGATTTACGAATAAATTCTTTACAAATCCTACCATGTGGATTCATGGATTTTTTTTTCACATTCTGTCTCTCACAGTTGAAGTGTACCTCTGGTGCAAATTACTGACCTCTGTCATCATTTTAGGTGGGGCAACTTGCACAATCGGTGGCTGACTAAATACTTTTTTGCCCCACTGTATAAGTGACTAGCAGTTTCTATGCTTCACTCATCCCTTCACAATTTCTTTGTTTAGTTTATTACTCGTCTGTCGGCTGCAGTCCTGCTAAACACAATCACCTTGATACTTCTGCCCGGTGTTTACTCCCTTTGTTCCACTCACTTGTTTTCTCCTGTCTGCGTCTCTCTCACGTTTGCCCATTCTCTAGCTGCCTTCTCTCCCTCTGTCTCTATCTGATTTCTGCCTGTCTTTGCATCTCTGCCTTTTCAGCCCGCCCTCACTTTCTTAACTACTTCCAAGAACAATATACTTGATTTCCTCTCTCGTCTCATCCAGTCTTCACTCATCTGCCCCCAAAGCTCTCTGTTTCTTGTTTATGTGTGTGCAGGGCTAGCTACAGTAAAGTAAGGGAACAGTGAGTGGAGGCTAAATTGAATAGAAGCACCATACAGGACAGTATAAGAATGTGAGAGAACAGGGAGATAAAAGAGAAGCTGTCACTTTCTTTATCGCAGTCTCTCCTTTTTCCTTAGACTTCTATTAACCTTGAAATCAATGCAAATGAAATAGTATAACAATATCTAATATCAGACACATTAGAGATAAATGCATGATTAACAAGACAGCTACAGTATAATGGATGTGTGCATGAGATCCTGTTTCATACAGTTTGAAGACAGTGTGAGAGCACTATATAGAGGTGAAACAGTGAAGAAGGAAAAAGGAAAAAGGAAAAAAAATAAAATGCAAAAGCACTAGTTTCAGTTTATTTACAATATTCAGATCTGATGTTTACACTGAATCTGGTTCTGCTGCAGGTTTCTTCCTGTTAAAAGGGAGTTTTTCTTTCCCACTGTCGCCAAAGTGCTTGCTCATAGGAGGTCATCTGATTATTAGGGGTTTTCTCTGTGTTATTGTAGGGTTTTGATTTTACAATATAAAGTGCCTTGAGGCGACTGTTGTTGTGATTTGACGCTGTATAAAACTGTAATAAAACTGAATTGAACCTAAGAACTCATGTATGCTTTTTAATTTATGTATTTATTTTTTGTCAGAGAGCACAACATAAATCAATAATAACTAATAACATTAATGCTGATTTAGCACAAGTAACAGTAAAGCACAGCAGATACAGAGCAGCACAGAAGGCATGCTTTTTTGGGCAGTACAGTGAAGTATGACCCCAGCCTAAAACTATTCCAGTAATGCTGATCGTGGGAGGGAGAATAAGGGACAAACAGCTAACCCTTACATGCTAACCCGCACACTCAGAAAACATGGAGCTTTTGATGGACAGCTGGTAATTGTGGCTGACTCCTGCGCAGAGGGCGGGTGGATGTCTGGTTTGACACATTGAAAGGACAAAGGTTAAATTTTCACTTTCATTCTCGCTCTGTTGTCCTCCTACATCTCCCAGCTCTCAACTTTTTTCTTTAGCTGTTCTGTTAAGGGGTCATGTCCGTTATTCCTCTGCCTCACTGAAGGCTGATTGGCTTTATTTTCCTGACTCACCACCAGGGGTCAGCTACCTGAGTGTCTGGCAGAGAGACAGACGAGAGCCAAACCTTACATGCTAGTAAAATCCTATTGTGAGAGGAAAAAAGGGGGTGGGTGTGTGGGGTGGGGGGAGTCCTGTTTGCTTATTTGATCTTGAAACAACATCTATTTGCCATTCATCATACATTTATATAAAAAAAGAAAAAGAAAAAAGAAACACTACACTCCGACATTCCTCCACAAACACACACCTACAATTAGGAGGGAATCTATTGTCCTACTAAGTCAGGGGGCTGTTGCTAGGCAACCTCTATTTCTAAGGTGAAAAAGACAGCGCTGAGGGAGAATAGTGAGAGACAGGGAAAGCTAGATAGAGGGAGGGATGTAATGAGCGTCTGAAAGTAGGAGGAGGAGGGGTTGACCACAGGAAACGCTCACTTAATCATTCAAACCGCATGCAAATAAAGACACTCATCCTCTAACACACACAAACAAGCACTTTCCTCTTTTCCTTCTCTCTCCTGCCATCCTCAGTCCATGTATATGCATGGTGAGGATACTGGTGCTGCAAAACAAGGGTTGGTTGTATGGACAGCTGCGAGGAGGCGTATCTGTATGTTAATATGTGCTTAAGAGCAAGCCGGGTTATGTACTAGAATGGTTTTTAATAAGCTCCGGGAGGATTTTTTTTTTTTAGCTGGGAACATTTCTCAGTGACTGTATGGATGCGTGTGTAAATGTCATGGGAGCTTATGCAGAGCAACATCAAATACAATGGAAATCAGACAGTCTCACAGTCTTGGCTGGAAGCGCTGCTTGGCTTCTTCTTAGACACAACTTAACTAACGCTCAGTATCACAAGTATGCTGACTCAGCCTTCTACTGGGAATTGTATTTTGGTTTTTTCATGTGTCCCAACAAATCAGCAGTACACTACAAAGTGGCTGTCTTGTGGATGAAAATAATTTCATGGTATGTAAGCAGCTCAGCCATGTTTAAAATGACAGTGGTGTGAAAAAAGCAGCTCTGGAGTGTTTCAGTATTATTACTACTGTCAGAAGTTGAGGTAATGCACCTATCAGCTGTTTGCAGGCCACAATTAAGGTACAAAAATAGAAGAAGAAAGCCTCGCTGACTACCAGATGTTGGTAAAATGTGTTGTGACGTAAACAGGAGAAAAATGCTGAGCCAAAAACTACTACAGTCGAACAAAAGTCCTGTGTAGAACACAAGAAATGAAAATGAGGACCAATGCAAACTCTCCTGCACCTAACCACTGTTATGTGAGAGTGGTTGCGGGAGGGTGGGATCATCAAAGAATGATTCCCAGTGAATCTGAATGGTGCTTTTGCTTAAAATGTCTATTCCTTCACAATGAGAATCAGTCTCAATGCCACACCTAATAGTACCTTTAAATAGCACTTCAAAATGTGCCAGGTTTCTTATAAAATTGTCTGTTATAATCAAACTATTCATCAAGTGTTACTGAATGAGTACTTTAGTCAAACTGGCTTCAGTAAGAAAAAGAGCTTTGAAAAGACATTTGTGTATAATCTAAAAGACCGCGCATGTCTCAGTTTGGATAAAGGAGTTCTCATATTGAAAGCCAACCTATTAAAGAAGGCAATTGAAGCCATTTTCATGAACAGAGGTGCAAGTGAGACAGCAAATCACCATCAGATTGGACTTCAGGGGGTCTTTAAACTGCCAGTTTTATAATACAAAGCACTTTGTGACGGGTGACTGCACCCATGTGAGAATCATGCAAACAACTGCTTTCGGTGAATTCACTGCAAGCTGCAAGTGGAGATCACGTATGTTACTGAGTGGATGCCATGCTTAATTACGTGTAGCAACCTTTTTCCGTCTTATAAGAACTGTAGCTTTTTATCAAACAGGAAACAGAAGAGAAAGAATATACAAAAGAAACAGGGGAAATAAACAGCGACACACTTGCCAATAACTACACAGGAACAAGGGAAGTGAAACCAAATGTGGCCTGCAGCACATGTGTGAGCTTTTAATCATCTGAAGAATGAATCAAAAAGAAATCTGAAAGGCTCACTTTGGAAAGCTCTTAAGTTAAGCAGGCTGCCAATGCACTATGTACGTCCTTTCACTTCTTTTTATATTCTTTTGGGTTTTTTTTACTGGGAAATCTAATAAGTATAAATCTATAGTTTTCACTAGCACAGACCCTCTGCAAACAGTGGCATAGATGACTGTCATTTACTTAAGGTTAGTCAATGCTTATTAGAGTATTAATTAAACTACAATATATAATATATTAAATTACATTTTATTATCTCAATTTATTAGAGATAAAGCCCTGGATGAAAATTAAATTACACATGCAAGGCCTCAACACAGACAGCACAGTACTTCTACTACCAAAGAGGTCAAAATTAGAAAATCAAGGTGCAACTGAAGTGAGAGCAAGATAAAAGATTGAAGTAACAATAATTCTTGACAGAGCTGTCACTCATCCACTCCATCAGCTGGTTGAGGTGCAATATTTGACTCACAGCCCTGGAACTGCGTTATTATTATTACTAATGACGTTCTTATGTGCTCAGATAAATGGGACTATTTTAGTTCTGCTCAACTGATCTGCAGCCTTTAACTCCACACATCGTGCCTTTCTAGTTGACATATTATTGAAAAGGATTTCGTCACGCTTATCTGAGAGACACTTCAGAATCCATACTAAAAGTCTTCATCAGCTCCTCTGTTCTGCGGGATCCCTCAAAGCTCAATCCTTGGACCAATTATGTTTTCATTGCATACTATATTAATCCTGAATCATCTTGAGAGCATTGCTTACCTGTATTTTTCTGTTAATCCAACAAAAGGCTCTGCTACCTCAGTCAATGTTTCAGTGCTATTAGTGATTGGATGTCTTCAAAATTCCTCTGTCCTAGTAAAACTGAGGCTCTTGTGTTCCAGTTCTGCTTCTCTATGAAGACTGTTCTTTACTTTAGCCCTCTCATTAGCAACATCACATCATATGATCAGAGACTTGGTGTTATTTTTCTCCATCTTTGGGCTTACAGTCTTGTTTCTTTTATCTAACAAACATCTTGCCCTTATTTCCATCCAGTGAAACTTGGAATTCATTTTTAAATTATTAGTTACATATAAAGCCCTACATTGCAAGTCTCCTGCATATACAGCAACAATGCTGACACCTTATTCCACCAGTCAGCCTGGCTGGTCTCTAGAGACTACTCCCTGATCCTATTTTAAATCTAGAGGCTTCTGTAGCACCTACACTTTGGAACAGCCTTCCCCAGCCCATCAGTTTTGGCTGAATCAGTGGTTTGCTTTAAACTTAGAATGATAGAATGATTTTGGGTTTCTGTACAAACCAAAATTTTGTATGGAAATATGTAAATAACAAACTACTGTAAGACCGTAAACTTGTATGTACCTTATTCTGGGATACATACACTTCTATGTTTTAAAGTGGTGCAACCTCCCTGCTTTTACTCTGGTTGCTACCAAGCTGCACCAGTTGTGAGCTGTAGCAGGAAAACGCTCTGGGATTCTGCTTTGTCGGACTTCTTTCAAGTTTCAAGTGGACACTTTCCATTTTCTAAAGGTGATTTTGAGAATCTCCTAGCAATCAAAGCAATCACAAGCTGTTTTTTGGTGTAGCACCCCCTTTGTGATCAAGTTTACCCAACGACAGCTAGCAAACCTCCAAAAACCAATCAACAATTGGTCAAGTAATACACATTTTTCCAGAGTAACTGGAGTCTGGGAGGGGGTTGCCAACCAGTCTCTAACCCTCTGTGACTGAGAAGTAAGTACATCCTTTTTGAATATCATAGCATTTTATATTAATTATTGTGTAAAGGATGACGAAAAGCGCTGTGAACAATGAATTTGGTCCAGAGGTGATTGAGAAGATGGAGAAGCTGAAGATATTTAAACAGTATATAGTTCTTGTTTTAATGTATGGGTTCCTATATTTAGCGACAGTCCAGCCAGACCTACCTGTGCATAGTCCCGCTCCAGTTGTCCTTTCTTCAGACTATAGCTCCTGCAACAAAAAAAAAAAAAAGAAACTTACTGAAATGTACAGAGGATAAATGAAACAACAGATAGATTCATAATGTATATATCACAACAGATAACATGTAGGAATACAGATAGCAAATAAATCATCATAAAAGCACCAAGGCCTATTGCTTTGTTACACAGGAGGCAGAAAAAACAGACCTGATGTTTATTTTCAGTGACAGTTTGTGTACTGTGTGTTCATTATGATGAGAAAGCACAAATGCTGCAATCCCACCGAGTATGCCAGGGGAGAGCTTGGTGACCACAACATTATGCAAGGATGGAATTACCACTCTCTTTATTTCTCAACGACTCTTTCTAAAAATACCTTCTGAATTTATGACCCACACAAAGCAACCTTTCCCCTCGCCCCGTTGATGTGAGTCAACAACATCCTGGAAGTGAAGAGACAGTGAAAGCTCTTATCACAGCCCAATATTATGCAGAATTAAAAACATAACATTACATATGTGATTACACAAACAGATACATATTTTGGCCATGAATGTGAATGGACAAAGCATCATGTACAGTTGATTGGATCTAAATATTTTTATATATATCTCACTATGCGTGTGTAACATGTATTCTCGAGATAAATGCATAGTTCATCAGATGCGAGCCCAGCTAACTAACTCAATACCACTTTTAAAGCTTTTTACAAATCTTATCACATTTTTCACTGTGATTTATTTCTTAGAAACTTGCAAGGGGCTTTCTGTGGATGGTTACTGGAGCTGTTGAAAAACAGTTATTACAGTACAATAGCTCCATATTGGAAAAATGTGTCTTATATTAGTTGGCACTAATAGCAAAAAGGTCTAGCAGGAAAATATTATTAAACCAAAAAAGCACTGCTGGGATTTGAACCAAGGATCTCCTGTTTACTAGACAGGTGCTTTAAACAACTAAGCCACAGAGCCACAATTGCAAAGCCTATTTAACCTTACCATCTTGTTGCAACATCGTAGTATGATCAGGCACTCTGCTTCCTGTACACTTATTAATGATTATGACTGGTCAGTTGCTGCCAATGCCACCCACCCCTGAGAGAGCTGAAGAGAGGCATGGAGGCTAAGCAGGAATGCTGTTCAACATTTTTTTCAAAAGAAGTTCAGGTCAGACCAGAAAAAAGCCATGGACATTTTTAGCTATTCTAAAAGTTATGACTGAAATGATGATCACATGAATTTTATTTTGCTATTAAAGACTTGTATTAGCAGAAATAAATAATTTTAATGTTGATGTATGCCACCTAAGAGAAAAGACAGCAGGCATTTTCCTCCTGCTCTGGGTTGGTAATGTGGATGGAGACTCTTTGGAAAAAAAACACTAGTGTGGATGAGAATTATTCTCACATGTAAATGAGGGTATTGTGTTTAGGTGTCAAGAATAACCTAATCATTAGCATTAACCTTTAGTTCATTCACATGTAGATATCCAGAGCTCTGTGGCCCACGCAGAAGCACACTTGATCACACTTGGGTAACTTGTTCAGGCTTTATTGGACAAGGACTTTTACACAGATTATTCTTTGCGTGAAACAACAAATAGCAGATTGGCAGAAATATGAGCCTCAGTTAAAGTTGGGGGGTGGGGTGGGGTGGGATGAGGGGGGCATGAAAACATGGCAGAATATAAACTACTACCAGAAATAATCTGTATCTGGAAGAAGACGTATACTGACTCCATTATAGGCATTACAAGCTGGTGCTTACACCCACTCAAGATACCTTCGGAGCAGCACTGCTGTAGCTCAATGGTAATTTAACATGGCTTTGAGAAATGAGCACCATTATACCCTAGTTTTGAAAACGCAATAGCTCGAGGCTTTTTGCTTTGTATCATCAGATAAAGCAGCGCAGGGTACATTCAGTCCCAGTATGTATCCCATGTTGACATTGCTGGAATAATTACAACCACACTTATTATTGTACAATATATTTTAACTTCAAGTCACCGAACCAATGCTGTCTTAAATCCGATCAAGACAACAGACTGTTAACATCTAAAATCAAGTACCATCAGGAAAGGCGAACAGTGGAAGAAGACACGGAGGGGAAGACAACACTGTAAGAGTAGACAGCATAATTACCACCAATGGCCTGTATGATAATTACAGCCCAAACAAATAGGGTAGTGCTTCGTGTCAAACCTTTCCCCAGACATCATTTCTGTGTTAAAGCTGCTATATCCAGTCTGGTTTCCAAACACAGGCTGCTTAGCAAATTTCTTTTAAATAAGAGACTGTAGTAAATCTGCACCATTGCCGTTTATCACTGATCTGCTGCAAGAGGCTGGAGCATGTGTTTACTGTTTAACCCCGCCCCGTGCTTGTCCGCTGAAATACGACACGCACACTCCCCCAAACAGGCCTGTCCACATGTGGGCTTAGTATCCGCTCTCTGAAAGGGACACACGCTTTTGCAGCACACAGGCCTCGTTGGCGCAGTAGGCAGCGCGTCAGTCTCATAATCTGAAGGTCGTGAGTTCGAGCCTCACACGGGGCAGATGTTTTAAAATTGTCAACTAAGCAAAATAGCAAAGCACATGTGCCTTGAAGTGAAACATGGGACAGATTTCTTGCATTACATGTTACTGAGTCACAGAGACATGCTCCTGCTAGTTGCTCAACATCCACGTTTGAAAACCTTGACAAACTTGTTAATTATACCTTGAAAAATCCTTCCTGCCTTTAAGGCAAAGCACAATCAAGAAATAACAGTGCTTTCACTTCACTCATAAAAACAACTGTCTAAACTAAAATCATTTCATGCTCCATGCTAAAGAAGGAAAAAGTATAGTTCTCATAAATACAAATAACAGGGCCACTCCTTATAAAGCTGTCCTAATGGCCATGTTTTGGGCTCTAGGGCTTCTGTGATAATTAAATATATTAGTATATAATCTCAATTGATAGCCAAGGTTAACATAGGTGGAATTAATGGTATTCAGGGTGTTTGTATCACATTGCATAGGTCTATGGTTACACACATTGAGTGACATTCTTGCGAGCTTCATGCATCAGCCTTAAGGCAATGGCTCAAATGTTCTGATGGAAAAAGAATGAGAGAGTCATCATAGAGTAAAAAATAAATACATTTTAAGAATCATCTATCAGTACCAATGAGATGTATGTGGACCTCATGCGTGTTCCTCTGCTTTTCCATTCGATTGTTCAGTCTGACGTCACTAGCCGTGTCTGGACCTAAACTCCGCTGCAGGTCCATATATCAAACGATCACTATGGCATTACTGAGAGTTGAAAAACTGTCTAAACTCTTTCATCTTTAATAAAATGATCAGCTTTCTGCTCTACCAGGTGTAACAATTGAGTTTAACATCCAGGCATCCATGAAAACGGAATTTATGACATTTAACGGAGTTAGAAGTTAGCAGGGAGTTAGCTCGCTAGCTTCTATCTAAATACAATATAGCATGTCCTGACTGCGGGGTTTTGGAAACAAATTAAAACGTACAGCTCTGCTATCACTTCCAGCATAAATGAAGACAGAAAACTAAACAGCAGTGACGTTTGTAGGGTTACTGAAGTTGAGCTAGCTGCTATATAATGATGTGCTACGTGACCGCTAGCGACACAGCTATGTTAGCATAATATAAACAAGCTAACTTTTTTTCCACTCGATAAAAGTTAACGTCAGTGTTCTCAGTGGTCAGAAACAAATGTAATCGCATGGCAGGATGCTGTAAAAGGACCAAACTTCAGCCAGGAGAACAACTGAGATAATCCATCCACAATACGAGGTTAGTCATTCATATACTGCTGCATGGGATGGGCTGTAGCTACATCCTAAGGTTTTAAAAACTGAGCTTAAATAAATGATTAGTGGTAATAAAAGCCGAGGGAGGTCAACAGTGGTCGCTGACTGTTTTAGGAGCTTTTTGAGATCAAATAGAAGAAAATACATAACATTAAGCATGTTAACAACACAAAAGCCATATTAAACGCAGACTACTTTAGGCCCGGAAGTAGGATTCGTCGCGTCATCACTGAACAACCGGATAGCAGGGGCTAAGCTTAAGGGCAAACAACAGTACAAGCACAAACAAGTTACTCCTATAACTGGTTGTACTTTATCATGATGCAAATGCGCTGCCACAACACTGCATTGCTGACAATGAGTGCAGGATTTCCTTCTTTGACCAAAACAGACACAGTATCTGCTGGTGTCTTAAATTAAGTGTCTTAAATTGTCCAAGAGTGTGCAACTGTCTTAAATTACTTGGTACTAAATAGCAATGGAAAGGGAAAAAAATATTATTGAACAAGTGTAGCGGAGTTGGAACAAAAGGCACTGCTGGG
This sequence comes from Haplochromis burtoni, assembly GCF_018398535.1. Classification (NCBI taxonomy): domain Eukaryota; kingdom Metazoa; phylum Chordata; class Actinopteri; order Cichliformes; family Cichlidae; genus Haplochromis; species Haplochromis burtoni. The sequence goes on from NW_024582376.1 coordinate 4,026,881, forward strand.
ATTCGAACACAGGATCTCCTGTTTACTAGACAGGCGCTTTAACCAACTAAGCCACAGCGCCTACACAAAGAGACAACAGGATATCAATTCGGTGAGATAATCCATCCACAATACGAGGTCAGTCATTAATATACTGCAACAACATGGGAATAGAGCAGCTGCGAGAGAATTCAACATTAATAATCAATGGTATGGAAGTGGAGGAAGCAAGAAGAATGAGTTGAGTAAAGTTTGACTTATCTGACTGTTTTGTTTCGCTTAATGCACCTTATAATCTGGTGCGCCTTATATATGAAAACAGACCTGCCATGGAAAAGAGCAACTCAAGTCAAAGCATTAGAAAATCAACTGCCTGTGCTACCTTTTTGAGTTTAACACACTACGGCAAGATACACAAGATTACTGCACTAGATGTTATGGTCCTGCTCCTGCAAGCTCTCCTGTAACTGCGTTGGATGACCTAATCTCATACTGTGAAAAAGCAGTTGGTATACCTTGTTGGTATAAGAGAATCCTTGCTGTTTTTAAGGCAAAGAAGCTAGGTGCAGTTTTTAAGCAGTTTTCAATTTCTTCTGTATGACCAATCTCCTAAAAAGATTTAAATTAACATGCTTAACTTTCAATAGCTCCAAATGGCTGTAATGTCTAGTTTCTGGATCTGTCACCTGAACATATCACAGCACATATGGAAACATGACTGCTCACTCTATTCACACACAATCGATCCTGCAAGCCTGAAACATACAAGTCAGAAAGTACAAACACAGAAATGCTGACAAACACTCCTCCTCGCTGGGATCTTTGGACATGTCTGGGCTTTTCATGCTGCCATGGTTACAATCCAGTGTAGCCAGCATATGTAAACATCAACACCCAATTATCAGCTCGAAATGTCTTTCACACCCATTTTGCACATTCATGAGAAACTGTGTTCCTAAAATAGTCAAAATAAACAGAATAGGCATTTCAGAGTGAGGTCTTAAAAATTATATAGATTTAAGTAGTTATCTATTTGAAGATTATACTGTACTTCATGTTTGTGTCTATCTGCATTTGCCTTCTTCACCCCCTAGATTTATTCAGCTAACAATTCACATCTATCCCTTGAAAACCTCTCCATACCTTCACCTGCACCTCTATTTCGTGCCTCTCTCCCCTGCTCTGACCCTTTCTCTCTGGCTTGATGCACTCTGCTTCTTAACTACTTTTTCTCTACCCTGCTCCTTTTGTCCGCCCACCACGGGTGCGTGTGCGTAACTGAATGGTGTATGAGTCGAAAAGCCAGCATGTCAGCATCAGCTGTGTGTGAAGAAGAAAGGGAGGGAGAAAATGTGCAGGCTTGCAGATGAGTGTGTCCCCGACAGGAAATACTTAAGAGCCTGAGAGTGGACACAGTGGATGTGTGTGTTTGTATGTCTGTGTGTGAGTGCTGAGGGCAAGAGGAGCAAGAGGCTGAAAAGCAGAGAGAGGAAATGATCAAACATGAGAAAACAGCTGAGGTCAATGGTTAACGGGACACAGAGTGAGATCAGTGACAAAAGGATAAGCAACATGAGTCACAGAGTGAGACAGAGGCCGAGGAGAATGGCCATGTTTTCACACTGGTGATCGACACGAGGCATAATACAGCAGATTTGCAGCAGTCTTTCCTCTCCAAGACCAAGCTGGCATTCAGCTCGAAACATGTTTACTTCATCTCAGAAAAGACAACAGTTGATAAGCTGAGATGAAATCTGAGTTCCCTTTACAATAAATTAATTCTACACAGGGTGTGTGCTAGTATTAAAGACAGCAGTACTAAGTATTAGAATAAAAACTCATCCCACCAGTTCTCTCCCCACACACACCTTTGCTATAACCCCACAAAACACTGACAGGCAAAAAGTAAATCTCTGATCATGTGTTTAGAGTTACTGTTATCTCTGTCCTCAAAGACTAAGACACTTTCTGTGACTGTGAAGGCAGCTGCTGCTCAATAATAATATATTATGACCAGGTTAAAAAAAATCACAGTGAAACTTTTACCATTACTCAATGATATATTGTTTTCTAAAGATATCATGGCAAAGCATTTGAGGCCGTGCTGGGGTGTGAGTCGGTGGCCAAATAATTTCCAACATCAGCTGGGATGCTTTTTTATTATGACCTCGTATTGTTTGTGATATCTGATTTTTTTGTCTATGTCTTCAGATTAATCAACTTTATGAAGATGAACAGTGTCGTTAAAACGGGTGCATTTGATGTTGTTCACCTTTATATCCCATTTGTAATTTTTGTATTAGTAACTTAAATCTGTCAAACAATTGGTAACTGAAAATGTTACAAATTGTAGGTTAAAATAAGCACTGGACTTTAGACTCACAGCTGCATGCTACAGATATCACTGCTGGAAAGAGAAAGAGAAAGAATGTCACCATATAGGCAATATAAGACATAGATATAACTTCCAGGGTGGAAAAATAGAGTTCCACCTTCCACCCCATCTGAAGTGTGCCAAACAGCAAAAGCTGTGGCTGCAAAAAGACTTCTGATCCTATACAAGTACAGTGGAACCCTGACTTACGAATACCCCATTTAACGAAAAATTCAAGTTACGAAGGCACTTAACGGCAATATTTCTGCCCGTGTTACGGCAAAATGCCTGCGTAACGAAATCCGCTGACTCTGATTGGCTGAGCCCAGAATGCCCGCAATGCCCACAGTGCCTTCCGAATCACGTGACAACCCCTTGGCTTTTGTACTTGCACTTCGCTGTTCCACTTGAACGACGTATTGTTGCTGCAGTTTGCAATTAGCCTATAGCCTATCGTTCACTCAAAAGGCGCGATGGGTGCTTAGACTTACGAAAATGTTCGACTTACGAAAGACCCTCGGGAATTCATTTCGTAAGTCGGGGTTCCACTGTATATGAGAAAACAGCTCTTGGTCTTGACCTCTGTTAACATCTTTCCTGATGAGTTTATGCACTCAGTCGCTCGTTTTGGGTCCTTTTGATCACACCATGTTACAAAATGGATCATTACCATTGGATGAAACCAGACACAATTTGGCTAACAACTTGTAAAGTTGGATGTGATCTGAAACGTCTTCAAGCAACTTAAAGATGTCCTGTCGCTTTTCTTTCCAAGCTCCTTAGATCACCATGAGGTAGATGACTGAAAATCTACACACCTTTCTTGACATTTAAATTGTCGCAACAACTGAACTGATGAAGGACTTTTATTGGCATTTTAATGTGAAAAGACTACTTGTTATTTAGAGCTCATTTTAGCCACTTTGCTTCAGCCTTACTTGATATCTGAGAACACTGTCAATGGTCCCAACAGGCCAACAAATGGCCAATCAACTTGCCCAAGAACTGACCCTGGACCATTGGTGAACCCTTTGTTTAGAGTTACTGTTCCTGATTTTTTTTTTAAATTAATTAAACATAATTGTTAAAGCTACTGCTGGTCAGTAAGAATGGATATTGATTCTAATATTGTTAGTGAGTGTACTAAGAGGTCAGATTTGGTTTATGATTGAAAGTGCAGCTGTAAACCAGAGGAATCTGAAAGCTTGTTGTTCATTTGCTCTGTCAAAATGTCTATTTACATTTTTCAATTACTCAGTGGTATTTCATATGCTCCCTTGCACTGACAGGTTACAAGTCTATTCAGCTCCATTCAGAGGCAATTTGATCCTCTCGCCCTAGAGTAATTCACAGTTGCACTTTGATTTAATTCTAATAATTCTAAAGTACAAAAGAACTACGACCTTAAAAGAAGAAGAATGAAAAAATAATAAAAAGAAGAAAATAAAGATAAAGAGTAGATATTCATAAAAAAAATCTTTACCTGCTTCAGGGGGGGAAAAAACAAAATGAACAATTCAAAATGCCAGAAACACTTACACGAACGAAGGCCACAAGTTGAAAGACATAGGTCTACAACAGAGATGGAATGGATTGTATTTAGCTGCTGAGAACTTTATTGTTCATCGGGTTATTTTTCCAAAGGACAAAATATTGCAAATCTTAGAAAATCCTCTGACTCCACCACAGAACAAATGGTTGCTTTAGCTGCTTAGGCTGTGACACTGAACTTTGTTATATTATTACATAAAAACATAATGGTAAGGTTGAACCAATGTTGCAGGATAACCTTATTTTAATACAGAAATAACCTTGCAACCAATATTTTGTCATTTCAACCCCAAGTATTATGCAGGGTCCTCTTATGATTCAGTCTGCAGTATTATTTTGTCGAGTACAGATGTACCTACACCTAATTACATTATGAGGGTGTGAATCAGCCTTGCATTCATTTGTGTGTGAGTCTGGTTTTTTTTTAGTTTTTTAATGCAACAAGGCCTTGATATTCTGTTCCCCATCTTCCTTCATTATGGAGGCTGCAATGAAAAGCATTAATGAGAACTCTTGGTGGCACTTTTGGGTTCAAATCAGACAGTTTCATCTAGCTACTCAGCAAGGAGAGCCATTAGGTTTTAATGATATTTGCAGATAATTCCTAGGATTTGGTCAATTAATTTGCATGAAACACAAATTTCATTTATCCCAGTGAATCATGCAAAGGACAGACATGGGGGGTAAATCACATCCAGTCCAGCAATCTAGTCCGAGCATCAGCTTCCAGGCTGCTATTTTTATCATTTATTTTATCATTAATGTCGCAACATCTCCACAATTAATACTGCTCTTTATAAAGTCTCCACAGGGCACTCTGTCTGCAACATTCTGCATTTGTTCTAAACAACATCACAGCCTGTCAAAGAGTTACCTTACAGCAAAATGAAGCTGCACAGTAAAGTATATATAGCACATTGTTCACTGATCTAAACTAACAGACAATAGCTAATGCATGGCCAAATGATAATGAGCACAGCACACTGTATGAGAGTATTTCTATGGTCAGCGCAGGATGATGCGTTTGTAGCTATTAAGGCAGACATAAGGGTATAGGGGATTTAGCTGGATTGAGGACACCAAGTTGACTCCCTGAATCCACCAACTCATCATCATTTTCTCCTCTCTCCCGTTCTCTTGTCCTTCCTAAGACTAGACTAGCTGAAATGCACTCCCAGAGGATGAAATACACAGTCCTTTCTCTTTCATCTTTCCTCCATTTTTTCCCGTTATCATTCCTCTCATACCTTGTACAGCTGACACACAGGCAGGAGACACAGTAGATATAAACTTGTATATGCGTGTGCATGTGTGTGACTGAGCGCTTTGATTAAAGCCAGTCTGTGGATTAATTAGGGTAAATAACCTCAGAGCTGCTTTTGGGATTTAAGTGTTAAAACCTAATGTGTGCTTCATACTAGAAATGTGTCTGTCAACCATGAATGTTTTTGTCATTGCTCTCCTGTAGGGTCCATCTTTTAAAAATACTGTATATGGAAACTATTTAGTCATAACTAGTCATGGTGACACCATCTCAGGAAAGGACTAGCTGAATCAGAGTCAGTTTCCAGAGGTCACGCATGCACTTTTACAAGGACAGCACAAAGCATGTTCGTCAATTGATTAGCTTTCTACTGTAGTCTAGTGACTGTTTGCAAGCATCAACTGTAGATATTAAGTCTGCATTCTGTCCCAGTGTGGATATGGGGCATGTTCCTACCTGCTTCTTCCCTTGGGAATCACTCAAGATCTTTGAGTGCATCCCAAGGATTGCTCTGAGTGTGGGATGTCCTGCCACCGCCCAAAAAAAGAATCTGTAGTCCTGAAAGCTGCAAACAGCTGCTTTGGTATTTGATTTGGGTTTTTTTTTAAGTAAAAAATAGAGTTAAGCAGAAAATAATAACTGCAGAAATTATATCGAGAACGTATTTAGCAAATGTGTTGACAGTTATAATACTGATCTATTAATTGGAGAAACAGATGTCTAAAGTATGAAACTGCACTGACCTTTTTTGTGTCATTGTTAGGTGGTTGCTGGGCAACATAAAAGCATCACAAAACATCACGAAAAAGTTTTGTGACTTTAACTGAGAAGTTACTGTTGTGATATTAAAATTGCACTCCTTTTACAAGGTATTACAGGTGTGCATAAACTCACTGGCTAGGCAACACGATTATCTCATAACACCTGATATAAGAACCATCAGGGGCCTGTACGAGTACACCACAACTTGTGATCATCTAGGAGGAGTTTCCAGGAAAACAAACAGAGTGAGACTTTGTGTATTATAGTACAATGGTTGGCGTGTTAGAGTTGGGCATCGCAAACAACCCTTTGGCGGTCACCACATCAGAATTAACTCTTGTCTCACAAATACATACAATCAGGGAGAAATATTATTAATCTTAGATAAAGAATCAAATAAATTAAAAGGAAAAACCAGCATGTGAAAATCAGTCAATGGTTCATAGCTACAACCAAAGAAAAGATGTCAGATTTAAGCAACAACAGAAAAGCACATTTGCCTTGAAATACAGTCTAACTGAGGGTCTGTTCTGTTAGATCATTTGCCAAAAGCACATTTATTGTCACACGGATGTGTGTAAATATAGGCTGAAGAATATCTTTTTGTAATATGCATATGTAATAATATGTTAATGAGCCATGTGCCCAGCGTTGCTTATGCTGATGAGCCATATGGAGCTTTGCCTGGAAGCCTGGTGAGAGCTGTAATGTTTACAGATCTCTCAGGTAAAAAGTGAACAGGAAAAAAGATTATAACACTATTCTCTGTTACAGTGATGCTTAAAGGCTGGGTCATTCCTCAAAGAAACAGTGGAGATTATTGAAATCATGTTGATGAGACTGAAAGCAAGTCAAAGAGGTTAAAGAGTCAAAAAGGATAAGCACAGATGTTATTCTCTGGTTTTCTAAGGCTTCATAGGATGAGACTGTTCATACACTTTCTTGAAATGCAACAAAACAACGCAATTAAAATTCCGTAAAGTTAAGGAAAAGAAGCTGTTTTCAATTTATTGCATTAAGTCTTTTTCTTTTTTCTCTATTAACTAGTATTAACTAGTGCAGCAGTCTCAAACTGCAGCTCCAGAGAGACATGCAGCTCCTTTTTCCATTTGTATAAATGTGCTGCCTATATAGTCCTTTTTATGCTTAAATAACCTGCATCATAGCTTACTTTGCTGAACCTTAGGATGGATATATACACATAAACGGTCCATGGACGAACCTAATTGCATTTACCACCAACACTGCTGGCTTACTGGTACTACTTAATTTGCAGCTGGACTTTAGACAAAATAAAATTGAACCTGATCTTTTTTTTTTAATATCTTCAAAGCTATTAGGCTTTGGATGTTACAGCTCTTCTCAAAGTAGGCTAATTTTAATTTAATCTGCACAGGAACACAGTGGCCTGCAAAGCTTCATAACTACTCTTTGCAAAGTAAATACAAAAAGATATACTCTTCCTCTGCTTCACAAATGATCCTTTTTCTTTGTAATAAAAAACTGATTGAAAAAAGGAAACAATTTAAACAAACTTCATTCCAGAGTTTTGTAACAAAAACATGATATTGTAACAAAAATGCAACTGCAGCCCACTAAAAAGCCATTACTTGTGTTAAAGGATTAATTATTTACACCCTATTAGTAATGTTGACAGGCTAATTCATATTTAAAAGGCTGTGTTACCTTCATTATAAGGCTCAAATATGTTTTGCAGCCCCACCACAAATTTTCAGATTAAAAATTGCTTGAAAATGTCTCTTTTGATAGTAAAGGATGCCAACTCTTCAATTACAGGATAGCATTTGGACCCAGACCCCATACTAGGTAATATTAGCCACCCTGCATATGTTATTCCTAACTTTTTTGTTCATTTACAGGCTGTATGAAGTTGTTTGTCTAAATGCTTCATTAAGGTACTTGGATGTATTTATTTTATTTTTCAAATGAGTTTATATTAAGTTTTTATTAATTTACTCAACGAGAGGTGGTGTGCGTGCAGTGTCGTCATCCAACGTGAAACAAACAATATCAGACAGAACATGTCAGCTCTAATGATTGGTTTCAACCCAGAAGATGCAAAAGCATAACAGAAATAAACAATTTCCGCTTTCACATAAACTATTTCTTGAAAAACATTTTCTCTATAGAGCGATTCAGTCCTGTCAGAAGACAACTCGCAATTTAGCCAACTGCTGTCCTTTCAGCACCTGTGGTACTAGGCTGCTGGTTCGGACAAACATAATGGGAGCTGAAGTCGGTTGACGAAATGGATACCTTCATCACACTGTGCTGCTGGTGTGAAATTCAGATAGCCCTTCTGCTCTTTTATAATAATCTTTCAAAATCGGCTAAAGCCAAAAGACTGGGACCACAGTGGTTCGCTCAAGGACACATCGACTAAGCAGATGCATGTGGCTGCAGGGGCTTAAGCCCAGGACTCCCAATCGCAAGCCAATTTCCCTAATCATTGCACCACCCCACTGCTCCTGATTTTGCCACCATGAGAATGTGTCATCAAAAATAATTACAAAACATTAAAGGCTAGAGCAACATGGAGAGAAAACACTGCAGGCAGCATCTTTCAGTGACGAGGATGACAAAGCCAATTTGGGAACCTTTTACCCAGTGGCACATACCTTCATCCCTCACCGACTGAAACAACTAACACATCGTGGTTGCATATGCTTAACTGGCTCTCCAGCGCTCCCACAAGTGAGACCAGAGCCTTGTTCGCTTTCCAAAACCCAGCAGCAACAAGCCAATCTGTTCTCAAACAGCTGGAGCTGCCCCCAAGAGTGAAAGAGGGAGAAAAAAGGGAGGGAAAGAGGGGGGGAGGGAGGTCTCGGAGAGAAAACAGGCAGAGAAAGTGTGAAAATGAGAAACAGAGCAAAAGACCGGGATGGGAGCACAGACACAGAGAGTATGAGAGTTCGCTGTCATAAATAATCAATGCTTAGTCAACACAGAAAACGAGAGCACGTGAAGGAGCCAGGGCTTCCTCCTATTCCCTAATCCAAAAAGGGAAAACTGCCAGCTCACATATGTCACGAGTAAACAGAGCTGAGCTAAGTTGAAGAGGATATATGGAGACAGACAAAATGATAATCGGAGGAAAAGCGACAGAGAGAAATTAAAGTGAGGGAAGGGACTGCAGAGAGTTTTTGCAGAGAGAATATGGAAAAGGTGAAAGTGAGAAAGAAAAAAGAAAGAAACACTTGGAAAGCAGGAAGCGGGCTGCAGGAAATTCCTTTGTCATCCTCCTGACCCTCTCTGCTTGTCAAAAAACTGGAATATGACAGTCCACGTCCACGTCCTCTTTCTCTTCTCCCTCACTCCTTTTTCCTTTTCTCCGGCTGTGTCCGTGTGAGCGTGCTGTGCAGCGACGACTAGATTTCAAGTCATCTGCCATTTGTTAAGCGCACTTGCTTCATGCTACAGACAACTATGTGACTCGGAAACGTGTTCATACCTCATGTCCTCAAGCAGGTCACATTCGGTCTGGTGTTTAAAGTGCAGTCTTGTCATCTGCTCTGTGTGAGTGTTTTTCAGCTCCTGTGTCACTTTGACCTGGATGAAACAAAAAGACATGTTATTAAATGTGTTATTTATTCATCCATCAGCTCCACAGACATGTTATTGATCTCTATGAAGCCCAACTTTCAACAAATCATCAGTCCTCACATATCAATATATTAAAACAGTAACTACATATTAGGGCTGCTCAATTAATCGAATTTTAATCACGATTACGATCTGGGCTTTCAACGATCATTAAAAATGACTGAGCCGATTATTAGCCCCTCCCTCATTTATCCGCAACACCTTAAAGGCCGGTCCGTGAAAATATTGTCGGGCATAAACCGTCCGTGGCGCAAAAAAGGTTGGGGACTGCTGATTAAGAGGACCCGAGGGAAGCTCGGAAAGCTAAGCAGAAGTTATTTGGAGAGTGACTGCCGTTGGTTGAAAAGAGAGTTTAAAAAAAAAAACTTCAGTGGTGTTGCACACTATTTTATATTATTTTTTAAAGTCATTGTTAACCCTTTAAAGCCGGTCAGAGCAGCACGCTCCGTTTTGCGTAACTATTTTTAAATCCCTGTAGAACCTGAACCGTGTAAGCTAGCGCAATAATTTGTTTTGCATATGAAACCCGAGGAGTTGTACTTACATCTGATGCCATCAGCTTGTCCTCGGTCACGGTTTCCTTCCACATATAGCTTTGCAAATATTGCATAAAAAGCGCTTGCAGGAACAAAAACATAATATTCCAGAAACACGCTTTGCCGATCCGATCAGCTGTTCGTAACACTTCCCACAGTGAAATGATGCACCTGCTGTTTTCTTTGCAAATTTGCATCATAGGATTGTTTTTTGTTTTTCCTGCAGTATATAAAAATTGCTGTATCTCCAAAATAAAACTATGAAGACACTCAAAATAAATTTCCTGTGGTGGGAAACAATTTTTTGCAACTTTATTGTATTTAAAGTTTTGAGGGATAAACCTCTTAAATTTCTCCAAGTAGAAATATATGTAAACAAAACAAAAGCGATTTTCAATTTTTTTTGTAGTTTATTGCACTTTTTTGCAATTTATGTAATTACTATGGACTTAATGCATACATATTATTAAAATATGGGCTATAACAGTTGTATTGATGTATAGCAACTTGAAATGCTCCCACAAATGGCACTACAGCATGTAAAAAAATAATATAAGCTTTGGTGGACTTGGTTCTATGGTAGGTCTTAAAGGGTTAAATAAATATCGTCAAATAATCAAGATCTCAATTTCAGTGAAAATAATCGTGATTATCATTTTTGCCATAATCGAGCAGCCCTACTACATATTAACCTAGATGTGATTTTGGCCAATGCAGAGGACATAAATGGCCGTCTTTTCCTGGTTGTAAAAGGGTTCATTGAATGACGAAAGCTTCTACCTGGCTGTAAGTTATAAATGCACGTTAACAATAAATGATCCATATCAATCCATAATATTTCCATCTCATTGACCCTTCGTTAGATTAAATGCTGCATGAAATTGCCCAAAGTAACAGACTGAATACAGAAACATCTTTTAACATGAGCGCATTTCATTTTGTGTTTTTAGATAATCTCCTGATCTATTAAACTGTTTAAAGAAAGAAAGATTTGCTTTTAAAAATTTGTGATTTTTTAACGTAACTTGTTTCAATCAAAAAACTAAGAATTGTTTGGACAACTGGACAAATATGCCCTTACCAGCCACCTCATTGGGCAAACCTGGTCAGTTGCTTGTTACTGCAAATATCTAGTCGATCACATCAGCAACTCAGTGCATTTAGACAAGCATACATGGTCAAGACGACCAGCTGACGTTCAAACCAAGCAGCAGAATGGGGAATAAAGATCCTTTTGGTGCCGGACAGGTTAGTCTAAGTGTTTCAGAAACTGCTGACCTGCTGGGATTTTCCCAAACAACCCTCTCTATGGTTTACAGAGAACGGTCTGCCTTGTTGATGGCAGAGGTCAGAGGAGAATAACAAGACAGCTTCCAGCTGTAACTCAAATAACCACTCGTTAAAACCAAGGTCTGCAGAAGAGCATCTGTGAACAAGCAACAACCTTGACCACAGCAGGTGCCACTCCTGTCAGCTATGAACAGAAAACTGGGGATACATTTTGCGCAGGCTCACCAAAGTTCAACAACAGAAGGTTGGAAAAACTGTTCCCTCACAAACAACATGAAAGCATATATCCATCTTGCCTTGTATAAGGAGTTCAGGCTGGTGGTCTAATGGTGTGGAGGATATTTTCTTGGCACATTTTTGGCCCCTTAGTACAAAATGAGAATTGTTTAAAGAAGCACTGCAAACCTGAGTATTGTTGCTGACCAAGTCCATCCCTTTATGACCAGTGTACCAATCGTCTAACAGCTGTTTCAAGTAGGCTAACACACCATGTCACAAGCTCAAATCATCTCAATCTGCCTTCTTGAACATAACAATGAGTTCACTGTACTCGAATGCCGTCCATAGTCACCAGATTTCAATCCAATAGAGAACCTTTGGGATGTGGTGGATGTGCAGCTGACAACTTTGCAGCAACTGTGTGACACTGTCATGTCATGTGGACCAAAATCTCTGAGGAATGTTTCCAGCACCTTGTTGAATCTAAGCCATGAAGCCAAAAATAAATATGAGTGACACTGATTTCAAAATGATGTATACTGAAAAGCACTATATTCTCTAGCTGCCCATCAACTGTCCTACTCTAAAGTAACCTGTAAGTAGCACATACATATACTGTATACACTCCCACTCATGACCCATCAATGTAAAAGTCGGCGTCAGGGTTTTGTGAGACCTTCAGTGAGGCAGGTATGGGGATTTTTTCCAGTTAGAGGTGACTGAGAATACTCTTAACATCCCCCATAACCGCAGTGTTTAGTAAAGATGCTGTGTGCATCAAATTCAATTTAGTGGCCAGGCTCCTTCACACATCTTATGCTAAAAGAGACATGCACACAGACACAAACACACACATCTCCTGCCAACAGAGTCGCTGTGAAGGTCATTGTGCATTGTCGGGTGAATTCCATCGGCTATTCACCAGAGTAACAGTGGGCAAATTCACGACTGTTCTAGACAAAACAATCAACAACATGCCACACACACTACACTGGCACACACACCAACACACAAACACAGCACAGCTCCTTTCTTTCATGTGCTGTGCCTTTGAAGATAAGGAGGGAGTGGTTCATTACAATCAGGGCAAAATTTCTTCACTTGATTTCACCTTCTATCACTCAGTGGCAACCCCAGAGGATGGCGAGAGGAGGGGAATGGTGACAGAGAGATAGAGAGATGGGGCGGGGGTTACAAAATGAAAAAGAAGATGTCAAATAAGGGCAAATGTGAAAATTATGAATAACAAAAATGGAAAGAGGAAGAGATATGGCGTAAACATCCCCGACTGTGAGATAACAATATCAAGAGGAGTTTAAATTGTTTGTCTTTTGGCTGCATCCCCCTCCACTACAACCATTAACCTTCTCGGTGGTCTTCCTATTTCCTTCTGCCTTAAAATAAGGCAGAAGATAAAAGGGGAGGGTTGTGTCAGGAAGGGCATCCGGCATAGGATCTCCGCCAAATCAAACATACCTTCAAGCACATGTGAGGATGTCAGATTCACCCCAGTAATGAAGCATGTATACCAATACACACATACTCCCTCCCTGTCTGATATGTATCCAGTCTAAAGATGCAAAGATGCTTTCACTAATTAAACTTAAGATTCAATGCCAAGCATTGATGCAGTTAATGTCAATTTAAAGAGTTCAAGTTCACCCCAAAATCAAGCATCTGCAAAACACTTGTGTAGCCTGAAATTTCACAGGCTCAGCTAAATTTTCCCTTGTTCTAACCAATTCTTTAAATCCACAAAACAGAGAGACTTCCTCAGCGTCCACATCCACTCTCGAACCTATGGATTTAAAGCTAGATAGGCAGACACTGCATTGCCTTTGTCAGGCCTCTTTAATTTAAGCCACATAAGGCGAATAAAAGAGAGCCGAAATGACTCCATGTTTGTTAGCAGATGTGCTGAGACACAGACAGAACACTTAAGGGGCTGTATGTGCCGCACTGGGAGAGAAATTATTAGCATCCAACAGTCTAGCAGAGATGCTGTGGGCTGAGTGCACACTGAGGGTAGCGGTGCTATTGCCAGTGGGTAACTCACGAGTATTTTTTATTCATTTATTTGTAAATTATGCTTTTATTCTGGAAAAATTTTAACAGGAGGTTCAGGAAAGCAGTGTGTACAGCCTCAGTCAGGCGAAGACCTGCACAAGTGTGTGGTTTAAAGGCATGATATGGCATGTCCGAGGCCACAGTATGTGTGTGTGTGTGTGTGTGTGTGTGTGTGTGTGTGTGTGTGTGTGTGTGTAAACGTAAACGCAGGGTGTAAGTGGCACAGAGGGAATACGTGGTAATTAAGAGAAATCTGATGCGGAGCTTCACAGTGGGGAAATTGGCTCTTGTGCATCTATTTCAGGAGGACACACACACACAGACAGAAAGCAGTGGACCAGAAACTTCATCACACCCTCATGTGTATACACACATACACACACACGCTGCACAGCACGCTTTAGGCGTCCTTTCTCAGCCCATACAGAATCAGTAAGTCAGCGTGGCTCTGGCTGCACGCCTTCCTCGGTATGCTCGGCTTTTTGTCAGCTCTGCCTTCAGTGACCCCTGCACGGACTGATGAAGGTCTTTCTCTGAGACATCATCACAAAAGACGAAATCTTTTGTTGTGCTGTCTGGGGCAGGAGAGTGGAGTAGAGTGGAGTGGAGGGGGGGTTGCGGGTTGTTGTCATATTTCCACAGCGTCCACATTTTAACAAAAACAACCACCTCACTGGCCACAACGCTAAAAACACTGCTCATATTTGAAGTTATTCCTATTCCTGCTCCACGTCTCTCCCCCTGAATCCCGTTTAGTCGTGCTTTGTGCCTCACGGTAGCCCACCTAGCGCTTTCTAGCTAACGTTATTTGACGTGTGAGGGTCACGCTGCTGCAGCGGCTGGACAGATGCACATTAATAACGTTCACAACTAACCCAGCTAGCCGTCCTTGCTAATGTTGGCTAGCGAGGGTCTTTCCGACCTCCCCTTTAATTTAGCCTTTATTTATTTATTTTTTTGTATTTATTTATTTATTTTTACCGGAAGCTTTTTGTCGTGGCTGTTCAACCGTGAGCTTACAACACTGTTATCTGCCTGTCATTGTCTGCACAGCCCTACTAAAAACATAACGGACTCACCTTCCTCGGCGGCGGCTGCATGTTGAAGTATTGACATGAATGGTATTTCCCTTGTGAGATGTATTGTAATTCCGAGAGGATATCCAAATCAGTGTGTGGCACTAATATTTCTATGTTTTCCCCCCTCTTGCTTCCTGAAACAAACACCAACAAAAAGAAAGAAAAAAGCCTCCCCTCCGAACCACAGGGAGGAAAGACGGGAGTTAAATTTGTACTCCGGCGGCCATGACTGATGATAAATGGCTAGTTTATATGCAGCAGAAACTGGAGCTACGAGGAGAGACCGGACACGCTTGTGTCGGCTGCTGCCACTACGACAGGACTGGTGTGTTACTGTACTCTTGTGAGCAGGAGAGGGGGAGGCAAACAGGCGGAGAAGAAAAAGCAGAGGGAAGGGATGAGGAAGATATTAACGGGGAACCCCATCAGCAACTCAGCTCAAGGGCTCCACCGTGCGGGGAAGAGCAGGACAGCGCCCGTGCCTCATTAATGAAAAACGGCCATCAGGACGGGAAGAGATAATCTTTTTGTTTGCTCGTTCTCGCCCTGTGCTGCCGGTAAAATATAAGTAAAGTTGTCTTAAACCATATAAGTCGGACAAAAAGATTTTTAAATGTTTTATTTATTTATTCATTGTTTTTTACAGCCGCTCCAGCTTGCTTATAGGGGGAAGCGCAGGAGGCAGAGTCCCGCAGACCTGCATAGCAACAAGAAACCGCATTCAATCAATGGTGGAGTAGGAATAAAAACGGGATTTTTTTTTCAAATAAATAAATAGACAAATTACATATAGAAGTTATTTAAAACGTTTTTGCATATGACCTATTATTTCTTGGCTAGGGAGTCCTAAAAAGCGTCTAATCCACACGATTACTCACTATTATTATGTAGATTATGGCGCACGTCAAAAAATCTATAGAAAATCAGGGGGCAGACAGAGTAAAATAGGGTCACTGGGTTCATTGCTCCTGGGGAACGGTGATAAAAGTCTTGTCAAGGGTTGGCATCAGCTGCAGCTGGTATCACAGCACCCGCAAGTATGAATGCATGCATGCAGCCCGTAGCCTATATGCTTTTATTAGGCGTCATTGCTCGTGGTTAAAAATCGGCCAAATGCAGGAATCTGCTGCATTTCTGGGTCTTCCGTTATAACACAGTTTATATCTCGGGTCATGGACCGCTTTTCATACAAAACAAGACGTCATTTTAAGATAGTGGGGAACTGGGCTGGACATTTTTTACACAATTAATCAATTAATTCAGAAAATAATTTGAAGATTTAATAAAAAAAAATCATAAACTTTAGCTTCACATGAAGAACCATTGTTCTTCTGGGATCAGGTTGTAAACGGTTGTAAGTACTTAGACACACATTTGAATCACTTCTTCCAGCCAGCTGTGTTAGCTTTATTTTTCAGGGTGGCCTCTGCAACATGAGACTAGAAATCACCCAAAAATCTTCACCATGAAGCAATATTGCATGTCACTCTGCTCACACCCCTGTCAAACTGTGTAGTTGTCCAGCTTTTGGGAAAGTAAGTAAGCTTTCCCATAAAAAAAAAAAGATACAGTGATTAATGGAATAAATAGGTAAAACTAAATAAAAGCAAGTCTACGCAGGTCGGTCTTATGTTTCCTTTTTAATGCCATCAACAGTGTCCACAGATCTTAGTCCACTGGAAGCCAGTTCCACAACTTGGGAGCCACAACTTTAAAGCAAAGTCTCCTTTTGTACTTTTGTACCTGTACTGTAGATACCACCAACAACCACTAATCAGCTGACCTCAGAGACCCAGTAGTCATGTATAGATGTATTAATTCACCAGGAAGGATATAGCCAAGGATCACAGAAATCTTAAATTGAACCTTAAAGTTTATGTGGAACAAGTCTAAATGGGATAAAATCAGCGTCACATGTGGGCTTTTATAGGACCTGGTGAGAATCTTTGTATTCTGGACCTGCTGGAAGCAACACAGAGATGATTTACTCAGGCGAATGAATAATGAATAATGAGTGATCGAGGACGCGATGACACAAAAGCGTGTATAGTCATTTCCATTTCACACTGAGATACGGTATATTTTTAAAGAGCAATGTTCTGCAGATGATAAAAAAAAAACAAGTTTTAACGAGACATGCTCATCAAAACTGAACCCTCCTCTAAAAGGAACACCAGGATCTCTCATGGAGTACTGAAGATTAATAGAGTTAATGTTGTTAGGGGCACACATAAGAGTGTCAGGGGTTTTTGTGTGTGTGACAACTGATTGTTCTGAAGAACAGATGGTTTTATTTGTTTACATTCTGGGGTTTGAATGGCATGTATGAGATGTCTTCAAAGTTATTGAGGATGTGTGCAAGTAGAATAAAATATAAAGGTGTTACCCAAGCTTTAGGTAACACCCCGAGATAAGGCGGCAGAAGATACCGCCTTATCTCAGAAAATACCCAGATCAACCATGTCAGAGGCAGCAGACAGACCTATCAGAACTTCACCTCCATCTCCATGTTTTAAAATATAATTTGAAACTCTACAAACAGCTGTTTCAGTAGAGTGAATCAAACTGAATCTATCCAAATTGTTTTTCAGCAGTTGACTACCTTCAGCAGTCCTAGAAGTGTAGTGCTAAAAGGCCTTTTTGAAGGGCCAGCATTGGGCTTTTGAAAAAGAGGGTGGTTAACAGCCTGTTTAAATTGTGAAGGGGACACAGCCAGAGGTTAAAGAGTTGTTAACTATCCCGAGAACAACACAGCCCAGAGGTGTAAATGACCTGTTTGAACAGCTTCACCATGTGAGGTTGGTAAAATGTCAAGTGGGCAAGAAGAGGGTTTGCTGACGAGATCATATCAAAGACATCGGCCCAAAGGACGGGTCATATTTGCTCTGATATGATAGATCTTATTAACCAAGAAAGAAGGAAAGTTTTCACACTCTTCAAGCAGGAGAAACAGGATAAATGGTGTCTCTGAACTTTTGGGTTCCCTTTGCTGTTATGAATTAAGCTTGAGTGAAGAGCGAGAACATCCCGCTGGCTTGGAAGACAGAGGAAAAGACAAACTAGCTCAGAGGAAGTGAGCGTTTTACTTCTAGCCTCCTACGTGTTATGTTCAAGGTTAAGGTACAGGTAATCATTCATTTACAAAGTTTCTGGAGCAGGTGAGACATTAAGCACACTACCTCACCTATCATACTCGTATATTTCAACACACTCTCACACACATTCGCGCACTCGGAGGAATCACATTCATGTTCACACCTAACCTTTTAACAGCGGAACAGAGGAAAATGGCTGCCACCCACTTATGAATCGTAATTTTTGCGTTAGGATCCTGCAAGGATTGTTTTCATCTGTGATTTATTTTATAATTTGGCTTCTGCACATACATTCCTTTGGCCTTACCGAGGTAAGAGATTGTTATGTGTCTGTGCCCATAAAACAAGAAAACAAGAAATCGGTGTGTTAACAGGGGAATTTTACTACCGAGTGGCTCCCACTGGTGTTTAAGTGTGCATACAGTGTGCTGGCCCCCCTGTGGTGTACCGCCTAAATCTTAAACTAAAGTTAAGATTAGAACAAAGCTCAGCAGCGTGCATTTCATCACAGCCCACAGCCCTTGTTGTTAATGCAAAATCCAAAAAATCGTTAGTTTCACAGGTTAACAACCATTATTGTGGCGTATGAGAGAAATAAGTTTTATGCCCTTTGCTACATGATCATTATTAGTTAATTGTTACATATTTATAATAATTAATTCAGGAAAGTGACAAAGGAGTGGGCACTTTTGTTTGATTTAGCAGATTTTCACACCAGATAAATGTCCTGACACAACCCTAAAAGGGATTTTTGTGTCCTCCTGGTACTGAGACAGTGATCGTTCACTTGTTAGGCAAATGTGTAAACCCAGACACTATGGAGCCACTAACAAGTAGCCTAACCAAAACTTCAGAAAACAATAGCACAGGAAAGAAAAAAGCAATAATTTCGAGTGAATAAGTTCAACTACACGTCAGATCAACGTAACCCAGAACTATTGTACTCAGCCTCAGTATGGCCAACTTGCCATGTGCATTTCTGGCTACTTTTCCTCCACACTTTTTGAATTTACCAGTAAAAGAATAACAGTCACATTATCAAGAACCCACAATTATCATCAAACTCATAGAGGGTGATTGCTGATACTATCAAAACTGACCCGAGGGAATTTTCAAATAAGTTCAAATGATTTGTTTCTATTGGCTGGCACTCCATATAAAACACTGGGGCATGACCAAAAGGTACTTAACACGTAGTGGACCAGCACAAGCACCTACGCCAGCAACAATGTCTGTCATTTAAGTAGGTTATGTTGTGGTCTCTGCAAAGATTCCACACAGGAGTCTAAATCAGGCCTTAGGTGTGAGGGCAAATCTGATTGAGGCTTGTGCCACCTCATACCCTCCTTCTGGACACACCTCTGATGTCTCCTCCTAAGGAATTTGGGGGGTGGGGTGGGGGTGGCATGTTAAGCAAAATGCCCATTTAGTTGTTGGTTACAAATTTCTTGCTCTAATAATAAAAGATGATTTAAGGCCTTTTTTCATGCTAAAAAAATCTGTCTTCTTATTTTAATAATACTAAGAGTAATTCAAATATAAATCTTTCTAGGTTTACCAAAGTGAGAAACATAAATATTTAACCAGTTCGAGGTGTCTGTTGGTTTTACTGAATATATGTAACATATTAGCCTCAGGCCCCAGATGCTTGCTCACTGTGGACACGCCGCAACTCGTCAAACAGTCATACGTCTTCACAACTTTTTCACTGCCTCCAGTCTCCCAGGAACACATTCAACCACAAACAACAATGTGAGGATACTTTGGACAGGATAGTCAGGATAATAGCACCCATACAGTGTGAGTTACTTCATAAGCTATATGTTTTTTAGGGTTTGGGGTTTTTTTGGGGGGGGGGGATATTTGTGAACGGCTGTTTTACCAGAAAATAGCAGAAAGGAATTTATTGCCGAAGAGGTAAGTTCTTCTCAACTTGGTATGGCATGCACAAAAACTTAGGAACTACAAATATGGACGCTCGGGTCTGTTATCGATTAAATTTAACACAGGGCTGTTTAGAAGAGTAAAGGAGAGAAAAAAGAAAGGTTCAGAGAGAGCAAAACAACATCAGAAAGAGGAAGGGGGTGGAAGGTCTGCTGCAGGTTAACTCCTCGGTGAGCTGAGAATTTAATAAGGTTGCATGTTGTTTCTTCAGGCTCTTTCTGTCCATTGTATTGCATGGCTGAACTTGGGCTTGTCAAATAAACAGAAAAAGGGCCTGAGTTTGTGTGAGCCAGCAATGTTCAGCTCACGCCACTGAAACTCTCCAAGCTGAATCTGGTTTGAGTTAAAAAGTTATTCCTCTGTTTCTGCCGCTTGCAGCTGGAGGGTTTGTTAGACAACTTTGCCATGCCCAAACAAAACATGCTTTTTTTTAATCCGCCGTGGGCCACAGCTGCACCAGATATTTTCTAAAAAAGTTGTTGGTACATAAGTTGGTGAATCAGTGTCTGAAATAAACTTTGAAACTCTGCATCGCTGATATGTTATTCAGAGGTGTCCCGGTGTTGTTTAGGCCAGGTGGAGGAACTGTACTGTCTGTTTAAGAGCCACCGCTTACACAGAGATTCATATTTTTGGATGGAAAAAAAAAGCTTCAGGAGAGTCTAATTATCAGTTATGGTTTTAAGTAGCTCCTTCTCTTCTTTCACCCACAATTAAAGAAAACAACAACTAATATCTGTGAAATGTCCTTGTGCATTTTACAGAAATGAAGTGAGTCAAGCTGGATTATATTAATTTGATTGTGCAATCGCAATTGGCTATTTGCCTATACTTGGTATGGCATGATATGCTGGACTGTGCTGTTGAAGCATGCCAAAGCAAATGATTCAGGGCCTCTTTAACTGATGTCATATCCTTCTAATCACAACCATTTTCTTTGTCCTTTGTGCCTAATAGTTTTCTCTCTCTCTCTCTCTCTCTCGCTCTCTCTCTCTCTCTCTCTCTCTCTCTCTCTCTCTCTCTCTATAGATAGATAGATAGATAGATAGATAGATAGATATAGATAGATAGATAGATAGATAGATAGATAGATAGATAGATAGATAGATAATTCATTCCTTTCTACAATTTTCCCCTCAGGTCTTCTCAGCATCAAGATGGCCAGCGTTGACAACAACAAGACCAACCAAACCAATTTCAGTGCCAGCTACTGTCAGTTCAATGATGATTTTAAATATATCCTCCTCCCTGTCAGCTACACCCTGGTGTTTGTGATTGGCCTAGCGCTGAACGCCACTGCGTTGTATGTGATTGTGTTCCGCACCAAGCGCTGGAAGCCCTCGACCATTTATATGTTCAACCTGACAGTGTGTGACACCCTGTACATCTTCACGCTGCCATTCCTCATCTACTACTACGCCGACAAGAACGACTGGCCGTTCAGCGAACCCTTCTGCAAGCTTATACGCTTCCTGTTTTATGCCAATTTATACGGTACAGTTGTGGAAAGCTACAAACTCACACAGCGCAGTACAAAAGCTGAGCTTGACTTATTGTAGAGCAACAGCTTTGCAAGATAATATGCTGCAATACAGTATGCATTATTTGTCAGTGCAGTATGATGCAATAAGGTGTGAAATACAGTGTGTGTGTGTGTGTGTGTGTGTGTGTGTGTCTGTGTGTGTGTGTGTGTGTGTGTGTGGAGACTTTCAGCTTTAATTCAGATGAGCAGTCTCATGGCTGAGGGAGGGCCGTTCCCTTGATGTATTTTATAGGTTTACATCATAATCTTAGATGTCAGTGCAATTCAGAGAGGCCAATATTGGGCTGAAAAACCCAAATAAACCCGAAATAAATAAGAGAGAAACACAAAGCTTTAGGAGGGCCCAAATGCAGTCGTCAGCTCAGCGAAGCCAAATGAATAACTGAGTGGATGATCACAGAATTATTTCCATTGTTAAGAAAATCAACTTCACATCATCTAACCAAGTCAAAAAAAAAATGCCTTAAGTGGTAGGAATATCATTATACACGCAAGAGACGCCTTCATGAACATAAACACTGAGGGTTTACAAACAAGGTGCAAACCACAGGTTACAAATTTTTTGTTTTGTTTTTTATGATCTATTAGTTAATACAAAGAATGACACAGTAATACTAATAATTATTAGTCTATGAAAAAGGCATGCTAAGCATTCATTTTTCTCTCTCTGACAGGTTCCATCCTGTTCCTGTCCTGCATCAGCCTGCATCGGTTCGTTGGTATCTGCTATCCGGTCCGCTCCCTCAACTGGGTCAGCGCCCGCCAGGCCCGGCTGGTGTCTGTGGCAGTGTGGGCCTGTGTGTTATTCTGCCAGGCTCCTATTCTCTACTTTTCAAGAACTAGGTGATTAAATGTTTGTAACTTTATTTCTCTGTCTTCGTTTATTTTGTGAAAGTGTCTCTAATTGCATTTAAGTGTGGACTATCGACTTTTGTGGCACACCAGTTTTGTACTGTGCTTATCTTAGGTGACCCTAATGGGACAGACTTAAAAGAACAGCCAAGCTTTTACTCAGGTTGAGTGCCAGACAGGGGGAGTGCCGTTTAAAGATCCGAAACAAATGCAATCTGTTATCTGCTCTGTAAGGGACGTGAACACCGAGCGAATCTGCCATGACACCACCAGTCCAGAGCTTTTCGATGACTTCCTGGTGTACAGCTCAGTCGTATCAGTGCTCATGTTCGTCTTACCCTTCATGGTGGTGATGGTTTGCTACGGCCTGATGGTGAGAAAGCTTCTAGATACTGGCTGGGGGTCTGGAGCAAGAACCGAAGAGGAAAGAGGAGGCTTAACAGCCCAGAGGTCCAAACAGAAGTCAGTAAAGATGATCATCATCGTGCTGGCAGCGTTCATGCTGTGTTTCCTCCCTTTCCACCTCACCAGGAGTCTTTACTACTTTTTTAGATACATGAGGCAGGTGAATCCAGCACAGGTGAGGACAAGCACTTCTTTAATAATAAACATGTTATGATGACTCTAAAAGATCGCTGAATGACATTTGCATCCATTCACCAGATCAGCTGCAGCTTGGTGGAAGCCTCCAGTGTGGCCTACAAGATTACACGACCTTTGGCCAGTGCCAACAGCTGCGTGGACCCCATCCTTTACTTCCTGGCAGGGCAGGATGCCCGCAGCAATCTCACTAAGAAGCGCAAACTGCCGCCACCAAAAGCAAACAGTGGAATCCAAAACTTGACAGCACAACACTAACACCATGTGACTGTTTGCCACCTGGGCTTGTGTAACAGTAACAGACTGTTAAAGACTCGCATGTTTATCTACCACTCTCTTCCACACTGTGTTTTTTGTCCTGTCTCCCTCCCCTCACCCCCAACTGGTCAGGGCAGATAGCCGCCCCTCCCAGAGCCTGGCGCTGCTCTGAGGTTTTCTTCCTGTTAAAAGGAAGTTTTTTCTTCCCACTGTTACCAAGTATTTGCTTATAGTGGGTCATTTCATTGTTGTTGTTGTTTTGTGTGTTTTAATGTAGAGTTTTTACCTTAAAATATAAAGCACTTCAAGGCAACTGTTGTTTTAGTTCAATATAAATAATATTCACTTAAGTTGAATTGAATTAAACATGATTGCAGGAAGGTTAATGACTCTCAGGACCACCTCCAAAGTGACAGCACCAGTGGGACTTCCCATTAGTTTTTTTGAACAGAAGAACCTAAAAAGAAGTACTCAAAGCTACTGCCACCTGGATGGTTCAAAACCTACATAGACACACAGTATTGCATGACAGATGAGATCTCTTCAAGAGAGCACTTTTCAATCTTAAATTTGCACCAGTCATTAGTTTAGCAGGTGCAACACTTCTGAGATGTTAATTTTACTTCAAGACAGATATTTTGTTATAGATACTATTTTTTGTTTTCTTTTTGCTAAGAATCCTAGTGAGAGCAAATGAAAGGGAAAAACCTGAAGTTTAGTTTTATTGTTAAAATATTGCAAATCAGGACAAAGGAGATTTATGATGACTGAAGATTAGAAATAAATGTCTATATTGTATTTGATTTCTGACTTAATGCATTAAATGCCTTTGGATGTATAGGGTATAAAGATAGTGTATTTATGAAAATAGAAAACTACGTGGCGTATCACAGCTGTGTGCTTAGAGAATTGATTTTATGAGTAATTTCCAGCACCTGATATTTGTATAAGAACTAATAGGTTTTCTACTGTGAGCGTTGTTCTGACATGAAAGACAGGAATGCGTGTGTTCCCTGCAAGGGTCAACCTCACTGCAAATTTAAGGCTTGTTCTCGATGTCCCGGAGAAAAACACATGTCACAAATGTGAAGGATGTAAAAATCATGTAGTAAAGAAGAAGACATTTTTAAAATGTGGTAACTGGCAACCTATCGAGGATTAACCCCACCTTTCGGCCTATGGCAGCTGGGATAGGGCAAGATGGATGGATGGATGGATGGATGTTTTTCTTCTAATTTAAATCCATGTGTGTCCATAATTTTTTAAATCAAGGAGCCATAGGAAAAGAAGGGAATTTATAGTAACGTACAACAGTACAGACTCAAGTATCCCTTTAATCTACAGTGAACCACTAGGGGGTGACAACCCCCCACAAGTTCATCATGGTTCAAGCAATCCCATCAAATATTTTGCCATTTTATAATCTAGCCTCACACAAATCTCAAGTCTCACATACTCACCAACTCCAGACACCACAAAGCCACACAGCAGTGCAACACCAAACCAGATAGCATTTAAAATACCTCTTTATTTTAAAAGTAAAAACATCATACAGGGAAAAAACTGCAATATTATATAAATGCATGCTACAAAGCTGATGAGATGAATATTTAAATCCTTCCCTCTTTTCAGCAACACTTCAGCTTGAATACGTTTCATGATAACTGTAGTCTGAGTGAGAAAGTTACTAAAAACAAATCAAAAGAAAACATGTAACGCAGTCAATAAATACCCTTCCCTCCAGACATGCTGTCATATTCCTTGTCACAACATAATAAGAAAATATGAAAATGAGCAGTTAAAAAAAGCCTCTATCATTATAGTACACGCTTGAAAACCCAGGAGGATGTAAACTAAAGCCAACTGAGCTCACATGACTGAGGCATTTAAACCGCTAATTCTCTGCAGCCACTGGTGGGTTTATTGAATTAAACTATAAAATAAAAAAAATAAATAAATATGTGCGTGTGTGTCTGTGTGTGTGTGTTTATAGAAGTGGTTTCTTTGAATTTTGAAGATTGCATAGCTACAGAGTGTTTTCATGAATAGAAGAGGAAACTGTAACAGCTGAAGGAAAAAGCACTGAGATGTTGCACCCAAATGATAGAAAAATAACAAATATCATGTTAAACTTATGCTGCACTTCAGCCTTCGGGCTTATGCATGGTAGTGTGGTAGCATTTGCTGGGTTTTTTTCTAACTATTTCCTTTTTTTAAAATGATAAACTACAAATGTCACTCGCTGGTGCAGTGCAGTTGTCTTTCCCATTATAAGGGATCTAACGTATCACCTCATGCATACTTTAAAATTACAAAACGCCATGTTTGTCTAAACCCACCCATATTTACATATTTACATGTTTATATTTACATTTACATGTTTTCTTCTACAAAAGCGAGACCCACCCCTGTAACTACTCTTTCACTCTAATGACGACAGCAGCTGGGAATGAGCCAATGGGCTGCGGCATCATTAAAAATGCTCTGATATAGCCTGAGGTTCCCCTCTTAAAGAAAAATCGGTACATCCCGAAAATGTAAATCTCGCCATTTTTATTTGGTTTTATTTTTTACTCTAAAAGGTTTTAACTGAGTGAGCAAGTGAGGTCTGAAACCTCCTCAGTTTTGGTGTCAGCAAAATTACTTATATTTAATTATTTAAATATATAAAATTAAAATAAAATTTAAAACGTACCTTTTTTTAAATAATGAAGTGTCAAATGATCCAGATTTGTTATTTTTATTTGGCTTATTAGCCAACTGTGGTGCTAAAAAACTCATATGCTCATTGATGTTGCAAACCACAGGCTGATAGGCGGAGATTTTCTGTTTTTTATGGTGCATTCTTATAAATTATTATTATTTTTGTTTTTGTTGTTTTGTTTTTTCTTTTTTTTAAATGGAAGCACTCCTTTTTAAAAAAAAAAAAAAGTCCGGGAGTGCATTTGTGTATAATACACGCTTCCCTCTTTCTAGTGTCAGTTATTGTTAACCGCTCTGTCCTTGGACGTCTCGCGACCCGTTTCTGTTCGGATGTAGCCGTGATGCCTCTGATGCGGCATCCGATACGTCTATAATACAATAACCTGCCTATGTAATAATAAATACAGTTATATTCCTATTATTGCATTATTAGAAACAACTACTTCCAGCAGCAGGTGGTTGTGGTTTACCGGTGTCAGTCAACTAAATAAAACACCCTTGGTCTCAGCGGGTCAAGCCGTCGCCGGTGAATGAGGTCATCTTCAGCGAGGTAGCAATATCGTCCCTTCACCTGCAAACATGAATGAAAAACAAAATTAATTATGATATTTTTGTCATTTTAAATAAATCTCAATTTGATTTGACTAAATCTAACCAATTGTCAAGACTACATCAGTCGCTGGTCAGTACAGTCTTCAAGTGCTGGCAGTGCACAGAGGAAATGAAACAGAAAGAAACAGCATGGATAGAAAGAGAGGCCAAAACTTCTTGCTGTGTTTGGAGTTCCTACCTCCGGATGCCAGATGAGGAAGACAAGGAGAAGGACTTCCCGCCGAAGAAGGAGTTCCTTTGCTCCTGGGATGCTCTCTTGGTCTCCACTGTGCATGGCTTCTGCTCCGGGATCTGAGCAACTTGAAATCTGTGAATCAACATATAACATAACCATTATTACATTCAGAAAACAACCCTATTATGACATTGCCTTGTCTGCGTGTTAGTACCTGTGTCCTCCTGTGTGTTATGTAAATGTTAGTGAACACAGTACACAGGTGCACACAGGTGTTCTCAAATTTAAACAGCAGAATTGTCACACCATCTCCTCCTTTACTAAATCCCTGATTCTTCTCTGTAGTCTTCCTCTTTTCCTCCTGCCATATATCCACTATCACTCCTGTCCACATGTTCAAACCATCTCAGCCTTGACTCTCTGACTTTGTCTCCAGTTAATTCAATTTTTACTTGGGATCAACTGAGATAGGCTCCCCCTCACCTTCCTCAACCCAAACCACAAACACCCAGAACTGGATAATTTGTGAATGTAGGAAAGCCTCTGAAGTTACACTGGAACATCTCTCCAGCAAAAAATGGAATAACACAGTGAGAACATTTTGGGATGAATTCAAAGGTGCCTTCTTTTTAGCCCATTGTAATTCAAAAAACCACAGACATCCCATTGTTAACGAGTCTAATGTAAGTGCAGTTGGATTTTCTGAGCACTGCCCTTCTCTTCTCCTCTGTCCTCATAAATTCTCCTTGATACCTTCCCTTCACCTCTTGATGCGTTCCATGCAGGTAAAAGAAAAGTAATTAGAAAAAGGAGGAAGGGGTTCATTTTTTGGACTAATCAACTGCATAATTAGTCTTCGTGCCTTTTTAAGTGTATTTAAGTGTGTTTCTCTTGTGCATCGTCATGGTTACTTTCTGTGATTTTCCAGCCCACCTTCATTGTTTTCACCCACTGCTGATTGAATCCCTGTGCTCTGCGTCCTGTTGTGCAATCAGTCCCCTGTGTGTACCTATAGTCCTGCCTTTTCCTGTGTCCTCAGTCAAGATATCTTCCGTGTTAACTTGTCCTGTTGTTTGAACTTTGTTTTCTGACAATAAAGGCTCCTCTTTCACAACCCTGCCTGCCTCTGAGTCCCCTCCACCACCTTCACGCCACTCGATTACACCGACCCTGGAAAATCGCCGCTGTGATGTAACCAGTGAGAGCTCATTTATTTTTGCTGGTGCGACTGTATTGGTGGTGGTATACAATTCAAATCCATGACCTCAGTAAAAACCAGCAATACTATCATTGTCAGTGATGCTGGGTACTTTCAGTAACAGCAAACAAAAATTTAAATGCTACAGGAAAGTTTAACTATGTCAAAGTGAAGCCTGTGAACAGCACCCAGCTACATGTATTTAGTAAAGTGTTATAAAGTGGACGTACCTTCCTACAGACAATACTGTGAGCTCTCCTTCCTTTTTCTCCTTCACTTCACTTCCTTCCATCTTCTCCTGTACAGTTTTTGGCACAGCGGCTTGTGTATGGTGTGTATTCACGCACTCTCCACCCAGCAGGGGGCTCTTCTGCTGGTCGGAGGATGTGTCCAGGGAGGGCAGGATGAGACTCTGGGGGGGCTTCAGGGGATCTTTGAGAGAATCCAGGGGTGGAATGAGAACAGGGGGCCATTTTTTCTGGGCGCAACGGGTGCAGCGGTAACCATGTCTGGGGGCCAGGCCAGAGAGGCCGGAGATGGTGTGGTGATGGTGAGACTGATGAGGGCAGAGCCTGGGAAGGGAGCGGAATTGGGATAAGGGAGACAGCATCGGGAACCTGGGGGAGGAAAATTAGATTTATTAAAAAATAAAAACTGATGTTGACATATTCAGTTTAGACAAATCGTAAGTGGAGGTTACATCCAAATACCACAAAATAATCTACAGAAGGATTGTAAAAAGGCCATTTAGACTAGTGATGGTAAGAAAAGTGTTGGTTATAATACTAAACTGTACTAAGCTTTCCAGAATATCCTAGCATGGTACTGGCACATCCCTAATATTGGTCCTGGACACAATCACTGCTAGAATATGGCACAAAATATATAAATATGTCCAATCACAGCAGCGATCACTGCTCTGTGTCAATATAAAATCATTTAGCAACTCAAATCTAAAGTTTTCATCTGTTGGTACAGAGCTTGTTGGTTTGTGTGTCTTTTCATTGTTCACTTTTTATTTTTTGCAGGGGAAGGCAGAGCAAAAGAGACGAGCGCTGTATGGGAGAGCTACAGTGAACCCAAATAACCTGTGCAAAACCTCCCACCACACGCATCCAGATACCGATCTGAAAGCTTTCCAGAACAGTCTGTATAATCTGTGTGTGTGTGTGTGTGTGTGTGTGTGTGTGTGTGTGTGTGTGTGTGTGTGTGTGTGTGTGTGTGTGTGTGTGTGTGTGTGTGTGAGAGAGAGAGAATGTTCTGGCATGTAAAGATCACATGTGACAGAACCACTGAGTAGCAGTGCACAGCCACAGGCCCCAGAAACGTCTGCACTGAAATAAATTAGCTCTAATGCTCATCATGTCATCACATCATTAATTTAGTCTTTCGTGGGGTTTACAGGTGACAAATTATGATTGGGGTAAATGTGGCATCACTGTCGAAGCAATAATCAAAGCCCTGCAGTGCAGACTGTTATAAAGTGGCATTCTCTCGAGCCTCATCGATTAAACTCTGGGAACTTGAGCAATTTTGGCTTATGTTACAACCTCAGGTTCTTACCATAAAATGCACTCAGTCATATCAAATGCGTGGCTTGAAGCTGTGTGACAGACTCATGACTAGACGGCTGTAAACTGTGTTAGCAGCTGGTTTCAAGCCTCGGCGAGTGAGTGAGTCACTCCCAGTTATCAGGCTCTTGAGGAAATGTAGCCAACACAGTCACAATAATGTGCGCTCCTAAGTGAATGTTTTAGCATTTGTTTTAGTTAAAGAGCTTAAATGAAACTAATAATGTCCACACTGAACTACTGGAATATTAACATGAGAGTAGCATGTGGACTTATAGCCCTATAAATTCAAGTTTAGGTCTCCATGCTCAGTGCAAGCGTATGAAAATGTATCTGCACTGCTCCCATTTCTGCCGATACATCCTCCCACACGCACTTTTCTCTTGACGAGCGCCTCTCTTTCTCTCTCCCAGACTTCCCCTTTGCCATCTCGTTAAGTGTGACCTTGGGCAGCATGACTGAGCAAATGCATGTGATGATTTGTGGTTGTGCAAGTGCGCGCGTGCGGTCTCGTACTTGATTGACGAGCCTTTGCTCATAGCCATCTCTTTGGTCTCGTACTCCAGCAGCAGTTCCTCCAGCGCAGCAGCATTTTCTGAAGCAAGCACACATATACACATTTAGCTATAATGCCAGCTACTCAAACTATAGATCAGAGTAATTAAACACCTCCTGCCTGTGAAAATGTAATTCAGGACTTTATTAGAAGTGCATAAATAAGGTGGATGTAATTGATGCAGGAAACTTGGAGAGGAAAGCCAAGCTACTGTGTATATCTTGGGCCAATTGGGCCATTTATCACTTTAGTAGTAATAAGCTGTGGACAAAGCTGAAACTCTCATTTGCTGTTTATTATAATTTTTAGGCTACTTGCCATCTGTTAAATAAATGCACAAATTATATGTGACGTCACTGTTAGTATTTACCTTTCTTCTCGGTAATGAGGCGAACCAGAACACTGATGGTGTCTTCATTCAGGTCATCGGATATGTAGGGACAGGTGTTACCTAAAGTAAGGCAGAAGCAATGTTAATAAACAGAGATTTTCCAGTATTGTTTATGTATGTACTGCTTTTATTGCACTGCTTGTCACTTTTAACACTTTTCAAGGGACACTCTGATTGATACGGGTGGATGTAGATGGCCCCCTGCCACTCACCATCCCATAATAGTACAGCATAGTGAGGCAGCTGAGTGGAGAGCAATGACGATAAAGGGGAGAGAGGGAGATTCGCTCACTCAGCAGTTATGCGTTGTTCAGCACTGCTGAGCTGTGTGTGTGTGTGTGTGTGTGTGTGTGTGTATGTGTGTGTGTGTGATGTACCAGGCCCACAGTACCAGATGACAATGCGTATGTGTGTGTGTTAAAGAGCACAATGTGACAATATAGATGCCAAATGCGACTGTGCATGCGTATTTCTGTCTTTCTTGCATAAGCAGCATTAGGCTGTTGTTGGACCGTAACAATAGCTCTGTCTCCACAGTGCCTGTTGCTACGCGAGCATAACAGCATCAGTTTCACGGGGTGGCAGTTGTTCTCGTCTCTTTAATACTCCAACAAAGTCACAGCCTGATATCAAGTTTCACGTTTAATAGTGGAAATACCTTCTACCTCTACTTATGCCTTTATTGGTTGTTCTTCTTGTCTTTGTCCTACCACGTCTACGATTCACTGATTGTCTTCCATCTGTGCCCTGCTTCCTTACCCGTATTCCACATTTTAGTCCATTATGTAGTTCTGGTTGGTATCTACTTTACATTTTTTTAATGTTTCTTTTTTTGATTAGTTATCTGTTTAAACGTTTCCCCCATGTCAGCATTTTGGTCTTTTTTTCTTTAGAACAATGAATAGCATTACAGTCTAACTTCTCACCAGGGGCAGATCTAATGGATAACAAGCCTTCAATACATAAATTACAGTACATCACAGCAGCACACGAGTCTCAATTTGCTTAATAATCATCATAAGTTTAGGCTTATGATTAAAAAAAATTATGTTTGCATCTAGGTTTACTGTAAATGCAGCAGTTCTGTGTTAACGGTCAACAGCTCACTTCTACCTTTTCCTGTGTGCACTCATGCTTGAGCAACTGCAGAGTTGCATCTACTGTAGCATCAACCCTGCATTTGCCCTTTCTGTTCCCCCTCAGATTTTAAGGTCGATGCATTCTCCAGTGAAGCAAACTGTGCTCAGTCCTGCATAGTCAGAGTTGCCACCGCAGCATCTGATTTTAGCCCTGCCGAGCTAAGCTTGGCCTTGCTACCCCCATGGGTATTTCCTCTCAGATGGAATGATGGAAAAAAGTGCTGGAGTAAGAAGTTCCTCTAACCTTAGGCCAGTCAAGACTACAGTGTGCAGACAGGTAAGTGCACTGAGACAATGAATGTTACATAACAAGAAGAGAGCTGTCATTGCTTTATATGCAGCCTCTTACTGTACCTAACTTCTTCTGCATCATCAGCCCTTAAAGTATGAGTCGAATGTGGCAATGATGGTGATTAGAGGTCTTATATTGAAGTTGGAATTCTTCCTCATGCATGAGGTCTTCTGCTAATCATCACTGAGGACCTCATACATGAACCACTGTTATCTGCTTTATGTCCTAACGAGATTGTTCACTTGCATGCTTTCTGCATGCTTTTTCATGCTTTTTGCAAAATGCAAAATTAAAAAGCAAATCACTATCCACTATCCCAGCATACAGATTTTCATGCCAACACTGCAATCTATATAAAAATGAATTACCTGTTTATTTTAAAAATGGATAGAGGAAGAAAAAAGGAACGAGAATAACCCAGAGAATCAAGGAGAGAGGGCAGAGGAGAAGGAAGGACAGGAGAAATGAAGAGACCGACATAAACAGTGAGTCGAGGTACCCGATTGAATTATTGATCTAGCTGGGAAAGGAGAGATGAATTGATAGTATCGTGTTCAGATGAGAAGAGAGGGGCATGTTAGAGAGGCAGGAAACCGGATCAATGGAGAGCAGAAGGAATGATGAAATAGCAGAAGAGGGATGGAGTTCAGGGAGTTTCCCTTCAGGTGCAAGAAGGGCTTAAATTTCACAACAAGATGCAAAGAGAGAAAGAAACCAAGGTGATGCTAAAACAAATAGGCAGAGAGCACAGAGAGCACCGACTGTTGCTTTGACCCCTGGCTATTCTCATGCGCGCATGCATTCCTCCATAGATCACCCTGGCCTCCACTACACAGGCGTAGCTACATAGGCTGCTACAGCTGTAAACTTCTCATCCTACTATGAGGCCACATAAAAATGCAAAAAGAACCACTAATAGAAGGAGTAAGTGAGCGAAAAATAACCATTTGTTTGCATGCTGTAGCTAAGGTGGCAGAGCAGGTTAGCCACTAATCAGAAGGTCGGTGGTTCGATCCCAGGCTGCCTCCTGGCTGCCAAATATCCTTGGGCAAGATACTAACCCCATGTTTGCCTACTGGTGGTGGTCAGAGGGCCCGGTGGCGCCAGTGTCCGGCAGCCTCGCCTCTGTCAGTGCGCCCCAGGGCAGCTGTGGCTACAATGTAGCTGCCATCGCCGGTGTGTGAATGGGTGAATGACTGAATGTAGTGTGAAGCGCTTTGGGGTCCTTAGGGACTAGAAAAGTGCTATACAAATGCAGGCCATTTACCATGTTTGCAGTTATGGAAAACGCTGTAAATGAAACAACAGGTGTTGCACAAACACTTGACGTGAGGCATGCTGTCACACAGTCGGATCTGCCGAGGGTGCAGCTGCGCTCTGACGCTCCCGATTCCATGCAGGTTTCCTAAGAGCCTTGCACCATCAGGTGAGCGAAGGAAAAGCCAGCTTAGCCTTTAAGTCTGCTTATTTATCTGCACCAAATGGCTGTAACAAACTGCGTGTCGTGTATGCTGTCTGGCTGCTGCAGAACTTGTGCAACAGTGGATTCTAATAAATTAAAACACAAAGTAGGTTACTGTAGAGTGTGGCAAGCTCACTCCAGCTCATTAGTGTGTGTGTGGTTTGTTTCATAAATGCAGGTTAGCAATCTGGTTATCTAGAAAAGTACAATCTGTAAAAGTAGAACTGATTATTACTCCACATTCTTCACAGCATCTTTTCACCACCACCCCCCAAAAACCCTAAACAAAACACTTTTTATGCGTTTTGTGACACAATTGAATAAAATAAAAGCTGCCTGGAGGTGTGTGCCTCCCATGTGACCTTTTACAGAAAACTAGAAACCTAGTAGGTACAGTACATCCAGTACAATAGAAGCATAAAGGAAAGAAATGAGTGCATTTCTCAGTTGCGTGCACAGAGAAAGAGGAAGAAAGACGTTGCCTAAGTGAGTACTCTCTTAAAGGGCTAATTTGGCTCACAGGGTGAAAAAAAATACATTTAAGCACTTCAAACAAGATTATGCAAACAACAGAGAATGGGTATGGTAACTCATACAACCTTTCTACGTTTCTACGTCTCTTTCAATTAACGCCCCTCCCCTCTGTATCTTTTTCTTCTCCTGTCCTCCCTGACTCTTTTTATGCTTTCTGCGTTGACGCAAGTCCGTTTCTCTGACGTTGGCGGGCGAAGAGGTTGACGAGAATGCCCCACTTTACCTTTTCAAATAGGAGCATTACATTAAAACAATACCTGCTTAGCTAATTACAGCATGTAATGTCCCCTGTGAGGCCAAAGTTCAAAGCAGCTAAGATGAAAAAAAGAAATAAAACAGCCTCACACATGGACTCGCGTGCAGTTACATAAAAAACATATGGGGACTGAGTGCACATGCAAAGGCGCTGCCCTTTGAGCTGGGCTGGTTTCACTCTTGACAGGGAAACTTGACCACATCGTGTGCATGCCAAGTGTGCTAATTTGGCATTTTTATGGTCAAACGCGACAACAGCCTGAACTTAAATGCTACTTTCCTATTTTGCTCCCATTACTGTGATTTTCTCTCAGCAGCCTTCCCATCTCTCACCTTCTTTCTGCGGTGTGGCAGTCTCTTCATCTCCTCCCTCCTTCTCACCGGTGCAGCGGTATCCCTTTTTCTTTAGGATGTTGCAGATGAGGATACCCAGCAGGCCCATCACACAGAAGACGGGCACTAGGGCAAACACGGCATACTCTGCTGTCTTTTCCTCAGCGCTGCGCACCACTGTGCTGTTGGCCGGTCCTCCTGCTCCACCAGACTGACCGTTACCCACATTACGGACCACTCTGACATGCAACCCTTCTGAGAGGAAAGAGGGGAAGAAGAGCGAAAAAGATCAGAGAAGGAGACAGCGTGATAGCAGAAATCAGTTCACTAAAAGCAAGTTAAGACACGGTAATCTGCAGAAGCGTGCTTACTTTTTACGCAGGGACTTTGGGTGGAAACTTGCCCAGCGGCAGAGGAGTGAAACCTGTGAATGGATGAAAAAGAACCAAAAAGAGCCTAATTAGAGAGATGGATGAAGAGAAAAACACGAGGGGCTGTGTAACAGTGAAAGAATGAATCAGCGGTTTTAGCTTGTGGCATGTTATGTCCAGTGGTGCCTGTTCTTGATGTTACCCGCCCATTGTGGTGAATGACACACTGTGTTTGTCCCTGCGCTTGTGTGTGTGTGTGACTGTTTTCTTGCTTTTTTGAGACAGAGAAAATTGCAGGACTTAATTTAGAACAAATAAAAGTTTATGAGTTACAATATTGAATGAAAGCCGCGTTATTGTCCACCCTGTGGTTGGATAGACCTCTTTGTGGACTAGCAAGCATACAGGTAGACCACCACAGACTCAGGCCATGAGTTCTCACCCAGTCAGACAGTGACCACAGACGGCGTCAGAGGTCCCGTTGCCAGAGGATGCAAGCTTTCGGCCGAGGATCTTACAGGAGGTGTGTGGACGGCAAACCTCAGAGTCCAGTGCGTCTGAAAAGGTTCCAGCTGGGCACACCTGGCAATGCACTTCTTCAGCTGGACTCTGGATCTCCCCACAAGCCTGA
The DNA here is from genome assembly GCF_018398535.1 of Haplochromis burtoni. Taxonomy (NCBI): domain Eukaryota; kingdom Metazoa; phylum Chordata; class Actinopteri; order Cichliformes; family Cichlidae; genus Haplochromis; species Haplochromis burtoni. Next base: position 4,062,141 of record NW_024582376.1, read on the forward strand.
GAAGAAAAGAAAAAGTCTAAAGTCAGGCAAAAGAGGCTTAAAGAGAAAACGTAGTATCCCTGTGGCGTTGTAGAGTTGATGGGTAGCAAAGAGCTGACTGTTTTAATTTGAAATCCTGCTTCTGTGTTAACTGGAAATAAAATAAAGATATTGCAGCACTTATAAGACTCAGCCAATATTTATGGATTCATGAGAAGAACAACTTCATTTTTGACAACTGCAGTGACCAAATACACAGACTATAATGTAATGGAGGAGATGAAAATGTGATTTGAACATAAACTGCAGGTGGCTGCTCAGGCGGAGGGAGTTGAATAAGTAATTTAACGAGCTGTGGAAATGTATTGGGTCCAATATGTTTTAAAGCTCTACACTATTTCACATCGAGCGAAACTCCACTTTCTGTCAGAGTAAAGAAGTTTAACTACACATTTAATCCCTGAGATATATTAATATAAGATAAAGAAGTGTGTAAAATTACAGGAAAGGTTGTCCCATATTTCTAAGACATAAAGTACTGGTTGAGTGATGAAAATGTTCTTTACAGTAGACAGTGAAAAGCAGGAACTTTTCTGTTATTTAATTGTTATCTATTACTTAACTACTTTGGTGTAGTATGAATGGCTGTGAGGGAAGTCTTTATTAGCAGGAAAAGCTGCAAAACTTTAAATAACGCAGCTAAAAGTCCAAAAATCGATGCCTTCCTTCATATTTTGCACAGCTGTCTAGTCGGGGCCGGCCTTATGTTTGACACCCCTGCTCTACATATATATATATAGAAATTAAAGACAAATGTTGCCTACTGAAACAAGCATATTTATAGCAGTTAAGGAGGTGAAAGTGTTTAAAATATATAATAAACAATACAAATGTTATTAAAATATTAAAATGTTGTCTCACCTTGGAAGGCTCCTGGCCTGCCGGGCATAGCAGACACGCACACCCTTTCCCACACCGAGACTGCACCGCTGCAGTCCCTCCACAGCCAAACAGCTGGAAGACACAGAAACACACTCGTGAATCAGAAGAAGTGGGCACACGTGTGGATACACTCTTCTTCTTACACAACCGAGCTCACAAAGCATGCGTATATTTACCGCGAGGAGGACAATAGCTGAGCAGCAAAGGTGGTTCCTCATCTTCTTCAATGTATTCGTCTATGTACATATGATCTAAAGAAAGAACAGGCGAGGGGTTAATAATAAAACATGATCAGTTCACGAGGATTTATGAGATTTTAAATGCTGTAAACAAAAACAAAAAAAAGGTGCCGGCACTTTTCCCAGCCTGATATGGAAAAATACGACACGTCAAAACTGACGACCTTACAGCACTTTCCATTATGTCACACACCGCGCAGGCATGCACACTCACACAAAACCGCAAGAGTTCACACGGCGTGAAAACACCTGAGTCACTTATCCGGAGCAAAAGCGTGGCTCCTGCGATCGGGAGGTAAGGAGCAGGTGTGAATCCTGTAAATATCATTTATCGTGAATCATGTCCTCTTTATGCACAGCAGGGTACAAACCGAGGATTTTCTGTTGCTATTTCTGAGCCATAGGTACTCACGTGCACACTTTTAGCACTGATTAACTCTGCACCGCATTCATTAGATAACATGTGCTGCCCCTGCGATGGGCATTTCCCTTTATTCAGAAGATTTTTCATACAACCATGCAATCACAGCTAAGTGACGCATCGTGACGGTGGAGGGTAAAATGAGGATGACTGCACTGCTTTATTTAGCAGATATTTTTAAGAAGCTTAGGAATAAATGAAAAGGTCTTTGTGCCACAGGTGACTGTTGCATTGTAGCAAGTCAGTGTCATCCCCTCTGCAGTATCTGTACCTGAAAAACATCTGACAACAGCTCATTTGAAACTACATCAATACAGTCCACCTAAATTTATATAAAACCTTACAGTGCAGACTGAGGAAAACTTTGACTTGAGCCCATTTATCAACTCTTATATGCAAACTTATTGGTTTGTCAGCTGCAATTATAGTATTCTGACACTCTGGCCAAAGTCTGCTGTATTGTCAACTTTTAAATACTGCTGAGAGGCCAAACTCTTGCACTGGTCTTTCTGATCTGCTTGACTGACTGTGATAAATTGAATGAATTCCACTGAATACATATTATAGAAACAAATGCATTTTTGAGACTAACTTTTCAAAACTCACCATAAAAATATACAGAAATATTATGTGGTGAGGTGTTACTACGCAACTGACAAAAAAAGGATTTGTTGCCACAGTTGTGGGGGCTGTGAATTCACACCGGGCTAGGATTAGGTGAGGATCCATAGCCTATTACATGCAGCAGATTCATACATGATAATTCTTTGTATATATCAGACTATTTCTTGGAAATCTAAATATCAGATGTGCATGTAGTGACACTCTGTTGCATGCCAAAGACTGATTTAGTCTTTTTTCTCAGAAATGAGAAGGTGGAACTTGCAGACAGAATGTCTCTGAACGGGCTTGTAAAACAGCCACTGACAAAAGCAAAAACATAAGAAGCGTTTAGAATGTGCAAATCAAAAAAATAAAGGGGAAAAGGACACGCAGTGGAAAGGATGAGAAATAAGTGCAGGAGAAAGAGATATTGGGGAAAGATGGAGGCTGTAAAAGTGAAAAGGGTAATGGGAGGGAGAGGAGAAAAGCAAAGCTGAATACTTACCCCAGACTTCCAGTGGACTGACACAGTTGCTGTGGCAACTCAGTAGGGATGCTGTGTGTGCTGCTACAAATGCTGAGTCAGGGCCAAAGTCAAACTGCCTAACTTTCTTTTAACTGTGCAAAAGTTGCTGCAAAAACGCTCGATTAAACACCCTGAGCTCGGTGGAACTTTGAAAAGTCGCTTAAAAAGGAAAAACTAGAAAGTTTAAGACTCTGAAAAGCTGTTAAACACTTTAGATAGTTAAACAAGTTAGAGAAGTAACAGAAAACTCAGCCGCATACACACACAGACACACACAGACACAACACACACACACAACTCTGTGAAGCTGAATGAAAAGTCCAGTGTACCTGCCTGTGTCTTATAGTGCCACTCTGACCACAGACACACCCCTGACAGCCTCAGGACATGCCCCTCCTGCATGTGTGTGTGTGTATGTGTCTGAGTGTGTGTCTGAGTGAGTAGGTGCGTGTGTGTGTGTGTGGGTGACCGCTCCAAGGCACCACTTCACCTTCGACCACACATGAAAACATTTCAAACATTAGTTGGAAAATAAATGAACCGCTTAAACCCACTCACTGGTCAGGACACACATGTGTACACACATCACACACACACGTATCAGTAAGCGTGTGCTGAAGGTATCATTTAACAGGGTTTGTACACCTGATGTATGCACATAAGAACCATGTATTACCATATATGTTAAAACCACATATGCAGATAACACACACAAACACACATACACATATGGAAAGCCATAATAGCCATGCCTTATACAAACAAGAAAATAAAACATGTAATGAGTTTATGATTTTGGTCCGGCGAGGTGCCTCATGGCAATGACAGGCTTCCGAGGCATAATTTTAGGGGGGAAGAGAGAGATAAAGCGAGGACAGAGAAACCACTAGCTTATAAAAAAACACGGCGGGGCTGAAGGGCAAGGGCCGATCTGGTCGAACAGGAAGAGAAGAGCGAAAGAGAGAGGGATGGAAAGAGGAGAAAGTGGCAGGGAGTGACACTGCTAAAACCTCAGCCTGATAGCATGATATATATAGAAGCATTTGTTAAAATGCCATACAGACCAGAGCAAGAGGCTAATTACAAGTCACACATGCACACATACTGTATATGTGCACTCAGACACACATGCAAACATGCGCTTGTGCGCACACATAGCCGAACAAGGGGAAAAAATGATCAATAAAACGACAATGATAGAGAGAGCAAAACAAAAACGGGACCTGCAATTAAGTACCTCCTTTTTTTGGAAAGTGTCAAGTAACAAACTGGACCGAGCTGGAGGGGTAGAGGAATGTGAGGACTTCCACAGAGAACCTCACTTGACCTCTAGAAATGAAGCAAATGTGCTTTAAGTGCAGCAGGGAAAGGTGAAACTGATCCTTTAGATTGATGAGATGCATATGCTTTCAAATGATGGCTCCATAGGTTTTCAACGTTAAATAAAACCTATTTTTAAAAAAAGCTTTGATGAGAGATCAAGCATTTCCTAAAAGTTGTTTTTCTGTTAAGTAACATTTAATTGTTTCTCACTGGTCGGGTAAGTGCAATAATACTTAAGCTACAGTGTCACTGCATGTGCTGAGTGTGTGCAGCAGGGCCATGTGCACGGAAACTGTAATTAAAATACAAAATGATGTCCAAAAAGGATGTTCAAAATGAGCCTAACCGCTGCCTTTAGAAGTCAACCGTTCACAGCCAGACAATCCAAGCTTGCAATGTCTGCATGTGATGCTTTTGCATTTAAATCCTCTTTGACTCTGGATTTCTTCTCAAAACCACTACAGTAGGGACCGCCAACACGTGGGACTTCCACTGGAGCTACAGGCACGAGTGCCTTCAAATAACCATTTTCTTGTTTGCTGGTACTTTTCAGGCTCATGGCATTGGAGAACTTTTCAGTGTATTTTAAAGAAACTTGTTCTCGGGAAGAACTTTACATTTCATGTCACTGATTTTCAGCAAAGCAGCAGAGAACAATGCCATCCATCAATCCATCCATAAGTCCATCCATCATCTTGGTGGCAGCAGCCTAAGCAGGGTGTTTCAGCCATCCTTCTCCCCAGCAACATGTTACTCCTTGGGGCATTGAGAGGCGTTTCCAGGCCAGATGAAACATATAATCTTGTCAGCAGGTTCTGGGGTCCCCTCCCAGCTGGGTGTGTCTGAAAAACCTCAAAGTGAGGTACCCAGGAGACATCATAGCAGTGGCTTTACTCTGGGATCCCTCCGGATATCCAAGTTTCTCACCCTATCCCTATGGCTGAGTCCAGCTGAACTATGGCGATGACTCATTTTGGTTGTTTGTATTTGCAACCTTACTTTACTGAATCGTCACCCTGATCTCATGACCATAGATGGGTTAAAATGTACGTTGACTGGTAAAACGAAAGCTTCGCCTTCCAGTTCAGTTCTCTTGTTTCTTGTCCAGTACAATACTTGCATATTAATCCACCAGCGGAACCAGTTTCTCCGCTTGAATACGATCCTAAGTCATGTCTGTGTAAGGTTCTCAGTCATCCAGGTCATGTTAGTCTAAATAGCTTGAAAAAAGGGTGGTTTAAGTGTTTGGTTTAAGTGTTCTGGACTTATTTAAGTGCTTTGAAGGTGTTTTGGCTTTCATACAAGAGATTTCTTCAATTCTAAAACCAAAAAGTGGAGAGTCGCCAGTATTGAAACCCTAGTGAGGGTTGTACCTTTGACTATTAATCATGTACCTCATCACATGAGTCAGGGCGTGAAAATAGGCATGGGTCATTACTGCCAGAGGTTTCGGGTGGAACCACTGTGAGACCTTGCCCCATTCCATCATGTGATCTATTGAAGTCACATAAGTCACATCCTCAGATGCTTGAACATCCGCATTTCGGAAAGCATCTTTCTGCCAACCCAGAGGGAGCACTCTACTATTTTCTAGTCGGGAACAATAGCGTCAGACTTGGAGGTGCTGAATGTCTTTCCAAACATTTCACACTCAGCTGCAAATCATTCCAGTGTTCGCTAAAGGTCATGCTCCGACAAAGCCAGCAGAAACACTCCATCTCCAAAAAGCATGGATGCTATTTCAAGGCACAAACAAGGCTCAAACACACACTCTCCTCAACCTGTCTATGTTTTTAGATCCTGTCTGGCAATATCAAAACAGGATCAGAGACAAGGGAAAAAACTTACAAGAAGACCAGAATAAGAGCAACCGGGTATTCCTCTTCATTTTGAATTCTTCTGTTTCAGCCTTACCAGAATACACATTCTTACCTTTGATTTGCACAGCTAGTGTTATAAAATACCATTTTATTAATAAAAAAAACTATAAAAGGAAATAAAATGACAAATACCAATGTAAACTGACAGCTTCTTAACAAACCCTAACATTTGCTAACGCCCTAAATTGAAGACCCTGTGATAAGAAAAGCAGTGGGCAGCTGTCATCATAACTCACTAGAAGTCTATTCATAGACAATGTAAAACTTGAACATAGTTCAACACTGGGAAAATAAGACCAATCCAAAAGTCTATCTGCAGGTGATGGCTGTAGTTGTCCTATAGAAGTCTACAAGAAACTAGCTAAAAACTAAATCCATCCATTCGCTTCCACTTATCCTTTTCAGGGTCGCGGGGGACGCTGGAGCCTATCCCAGCTGTCTTAGGGTGAGAGGCAGGGTACAGCCTGGACAGGTCACCAGTCTGTCACAGGGCTAACACATAGACACAGACAACCATTCACACTGACCTTCAGTCCTGCATTCACACCTATGGGCAGTTTAGTGTTTTCAATCAACCTATCCCCACTAGCTGCATGTCTTTGGACTGTGGGAGGAAGCTGGAGTACCCAGGGAGAACCCACGCAAACACGGGGAGAACATGCAAACTCCGCACAGAAAGACCCCACCCTGATGGTGGAATTGAACTCAGGACCTTCTTGCTGTGAGGCAATTCATTAACCAATGAGCAAGCAGTTTCAACCTCCATATCACATCATGATGGCGGATACGAAAACGCTCATCTAGAGGATCCCGAACGAGTCCTCAGAAACTACTGGATCACATCATAGTAGCCACACCTTTTTATACTTATGAGTTTATTATATCATATTCATTAAATCCACCCCAGATTTTTGATTCAGTTTTTTAATCTGTTTTTAATTTTCAGATCTTTTTCACAAGTGGTGGAAGTTGCTTAGTTGTAGCCTAGGATAATTGTTGCATGGTGACGGAAAAGAGGGACTATGTAGTTGATTTACTATGCATGCTGATTCCTGTGGCAACGTTCTATATTTTGTAAAAAAAAAAAAAAAATTATAAAACTACGAATTACAAAAAAAAAAAATCCAAAACAAATCTTACCAGTGCAATAACAACATCATCATTATTATTATTTATTTCACAGAAAAACCACAAAACAGTCCTTTTTAAGCAAGTCAGGTATCTGACTCAAACATTCATCTTCATCTACCTCATCATTAACTATTGTGTTAATTAGGTGGCTGTTTAAAAGAGTCACCTGGAGAGATCCCATTAGCCTTTGTGTTTGCATGTGATATGTAATTAGTCTGTAGCTACTGGTCAACACACCAGTAAACACTCACAGTCATGTCATAGCTAACTTCTAGTTGCTTTCTGGTCTGTAATTGCAGTTTCTTGGTTATATCGCTCCGATATGATAACCCTGCTTGCACGCATGTGACAGCCATGTGCTCGGGCTTGGAGGCTGCAGTCAGATGGATATTGTAATGAAAAAAAAGAGGGAGAGGGGACAAGAGCGTAGGAAGAGAGGGAGGATATAACAGGACATTAGCACCTCTAAGAATATCCCTGCAAACACAACAAAGACGCCAACGCGACGCCAACACCCGGAGTGCTTTCGTCATTTTATGTGAACGGGCGAAAACAACAAAACAGGATAACAATTAAAAAAGAAAAACACCTCAAAGGAAAGGGAGAGGAGAGCGATGACTTTTTCTAAACTTTGTAAAACAGTAATTACCCCAAAGCCTGCACGCTGTTGTTTCACACATACAAATAACAAGTTACGAAAACGTCAGATGACCAGTCACATGCTCTGCTCGGTTCTGAAAATAGCAATAATAAAGAAGTAATGGCGAAGGCATGACAAAAACATGGCTGTTATTCTCTTCTGTGGTGGTTTTGGAGGCGAGGACCAGTTAAATGTGTTGGAGAGCTTTTTCTGGCTCCTTGATGTCATGCTGCAGCTCAGCTGAGAAATCCTTCAGGATGAAGCTGTGAAGGAAGGAAAAAACCACAAAAGAGGAAACACAAGAATGAGTGGAACTCCTCGCCTTTCAGGCAGAGGTGACTGAGCAGCGCCTGAGATCACAGGTAAACCGAGGCGAAGCCACCATGTTATTGGCTTCCAAACAATGAGCCAGGATTTTGGTCAGGCATGGGACTCTATTTAATTTTTCTGTGAAAAGTCTAGACACACAAGAACGCCCCAGTCATGCTGACAGATCTGGCACGTTTGAGTTATTTAACAGTGGTGTTCCCTGGCAACGATGAGTAATCGCTAAAGCTTTATCAATTGGTTGTTACATGAAATGCCATTCCAGTAATAGCTCTTGGAATGAAAAAAAAAAAGCAGTAAACAGCTGTCCAAACTGATACTTCACTTTAGTTTGTAGGCTTTTCTTTTCTAGATTTCAAGTTCTCCACCCCTTTGTCTACCTGTTTTTTAGCAGTCTAGCATCCACAGTTTCAAGACATCGTTTTCAAATTTTGTGTAACGATAGATACCAATAACAATTTGTTTTTGCCATAATGGTTGCAAACGGTGGCTAGCATTGCTGCCTCACAGCAAGAAGGTCCTGAGTTCAATTCCACCATCAGGCCGGGGTCTTTCTGTGTGGAGTTTGCGTGGGTTCTCCCCGGGTACTCTGGCTTCCTCCCACGGTCCAAAAACATGCAGTTAGTGGGGATGAGTTAATTGGTAACTCTATATTGCCAATAGGTGTGAATGCAGGAGTGACTGTGAGTGCGAATGGTTGTCTGTGTCTATGTGTTAGCCCTGCAACAGACTGGCAACCTGTCCACGGGGTTCCCCGCCTCTCGCGCTAAGACATGTAGGATAGGCTCCACCCCATCTGCAACCCTGAAAAAAGCTAAGTGGAAGCGAATGGATGGATGGTTGCATTGATTTGCTAAAATAATAGTATTCTGTTAGTCTAAATAAGCTTAATTAGCTTAAATTGAAGACTCAGTTTGTTTAATATGCTATCCCTGTAATGCCTGAACCATGAAATAACAGCAAGAAAATATTAGTATAAGTAGTATAAGTATTATTGAATCTTCTGACAAATTTATATATATGAGTTTTAATTTGGATCATATTTGCACATTTTTGTGCAATTCATTACCATCAAATGTATCATGCAATTTATTTAAGAGGGGGGAAAAAAACACACTGATGATGTCGAGGTCTCAAAAATGCATGTACCAAAGTTACAAAGTAACTCATTATATTCATGTTTTATATATAAATTTCATTTTATTTATTTTTTTTCTTTGATTAAACTTTATTTTATTTACCAATGCATTAAAATACAGTTTCAGACATAATTACAAATTTGTGAAATGGGACTCCCCAAAATCTGCTTTTACAAATAGGTAACCAAACACCCAAATGCAAAACATGCAAATATAAATATTCACAGGATCCCGTGGTATGGTCACATAAACCCAATCACACAATGGCGCATTAAAATACTAGCATAAATGAATTAAAATGTGAACTTCACAAAATAAAGATTTGGGGAATCCTATCCGTAGAGCGTTTGGATCAATCATGTTTTAGTTGCAGCTGTTGTAGGAAGCTAACACTCAACATTTTGTAGCACTTTCACACTGATTCTAGATCTGTGAACCTTTGCAGGTCACACTAAAACATCTCTTTGGTTTAAAACTAAAACTCACTTTGGTTTGTTATCAAATGAATAAATCAAGCCTGGATTTGTTTGGTGTCTTTAACCCTCTCTGTTCCAAGGGCACCATAACAGAACTGACTCTACACTCTGTCCCAGTTGTATATTATTACATAATCCTGTTAAGCAAGTGCACTTTTTTCAAATTTAAAGGTCATATATCCTCGATTAAAACTTACTCACCAATGTGAATACTGGGAGTAACTGAACACATGGACCAATGTGGTTTATTGAGGTTTCATGCAGTATTCCCACCAAAAATCAGACTCAGTGGACTGACGTATTTATTATTTACTGTGGCAACAGGCACAGTTGGCCTAAAATAACACATTAGTTAACAATAATAAACCTATTAGTTTTAAATAATGGATTTGGGAATTATTAACACCGAGTTAGACAATAACCCTAAAATGCTTGCTGTTGACCAGGTTAGACATTGTCATTGACCAGGTCAGGTTTAGCTTTTCACCACCACTGAGTTGCTTTGTGCTAAAGAAAACCAAAAACAAAACAAAACGTGTGAACTGAATGAAAAAGGTTGGCAGTTAAAGAATTGTGTCTTTTTTATTAATCAGCTATTGGTTCAAAATATTTCCAGATATCCTTCCTTTGCTCTGCAGGTGCGATCCTGCATCATCAATCAAG
>NW_024582376.1:4074391-4079078 GCF_018398535.1 Haplochromis burtoni
AAAAAAAAGTCTTGGATTTCCCTCTCCGTCACAGGCCTGGCACAATAAAACTCCAACCACGACTTCATATGGTGATAATGGCTACCCTATTGTAGTCATGATGGGGGGTACCTAGCTGTGACGCACGTAAGCAGCTATTATCTTACGGGCCAAGAAGTCAAATACAATAAAAAAGAACTGAGGTGGCAAAAAAGGTTTAAGGTAATTATACTCCATTCTTCATCAGACATTTCGTGTCCTGAGAGATAATGTGCACGTGTATGTCAGCGACGTGATCAGAGCAACCATACCCTCTGTTTGACTTCACAGAGGTGCCCATTATTGGCAAATGAAAAGCTGATTTACGCCAACGCTTTCTACGTTAGTGCTCAGGCAATGTCTCATTATGGGGAACGTGTGCGATAACTGGGCAATTGTCGCCCCTTCACATGCGTCTGCAGACGGATGCGTTTTCCCTCACTCTCCATTTGCGTCTGTTGGGCCTCATCTGTATCCTTTGGTCATGTTTTCCAGTGGAACTGAACACCGGCTGAAACTTACCGGGCTTCTCTTGTGTCACGTAGACATCACCGAGTTGGAACGAGAGAAGGTGAACTGACCAGAGCAGAGAAAAAGAGGGCACCAGAGAGGGAACCAGAGAGCAGGAGAACACTACAACGTCATTTTCCTGCAGCTACCACAGATGAACCATGTGCACAAACACAAATAAGAATCATTACTTTTTTTTCAACCTCTTAGTTGTTGCAAGCAGATGCAGCATTGTATGGGAAGTCGTAAATTCAGGAATGCTTTGCATTTTGCATAAATGGCCACACAAAAGATGGAAGTCTTGGAGATAGAGATGTTTTTGAAGACTTTCCCATTAATTTAGATTTCGCCCGAATTGTCAAGAAAAAAAAGTGTTTTTCACAGAGGAGACAACACTTTGCTGTTGTTTAAGCCACCACGCCGACCACAAACCAATTCAGACTGCAAAACAGCCGTAAAAGGATCCACGCGCTTCTGTTTTCTGGGTTTTCACAGGATGGTCTTGAGTTGCGAAAAAGTGGAACCTGCGGAGTTGTTTTTTCCAGCGCTCGCGGTTTTCCCTTACATCACAGCCGTCATTAACAGTGGATGTAAATCACCTCCTCGTGTTCAAGCATTTTAAATAATGATTCACTGCTTATACACAGACACACACGTGCTATCATAAAACACATTTTCACACACGCAAACATGTGAAAGCAATACGAAAACAACCCTTCTAACATGTTATCTCAATTTGTCCACCAAATACAAAAGATTCACTTAATTACTGTTTTAGTCACTGCGAGGTAAAAAAAACAAACTGCCTCAGAGGATGAGCTCAGTAAGGAAAACAGGATTTTTATTTGGATACCTGCACTATTCATACATGTGATCTAGAGTCATGAAAAGATGAGTGAGCTTATAATAAAAGGTTGCTTTTACCAGCTGTTAGATAAGTAAACAAGTCTGCACAGTAAATATATGTAACTGTATATACATTAGCCAGTTAGCTAAGCTTAGGATAAAAGACAGTCTGGCTCTGATCAGTGGAAATAAAATCTAGAATATGAGAAGACTATCCCCTCATCATGTTTCAGGAAGGGACACAACACACACATAAATTAACATAAACAAAATTCATCTTTAATAATCTTTTTGCTTGTTAATAAATAAATAAAAACAGAATCAATTAAAAATGAATCAGCCAGCCACTTGGCAGCAACTTAGTGCATTCAGGCATGCAGACATGGGGCTCTAACTCAGGAGGTAGAGCAGGTCGATCCCTGGCTGCTCCAGTCTGCATGCCAAAAATACCTGGGCAAGATACCAACCTCAGGTTGCTGTTATCATACAACAGAGTGAGAATGTTAGACAGAAAACACTCACACAGAAAAAGCACATAAAAGGTGGTTGAGTGATTGAGCAAAAGAGGACCCGCTGAAGCTTAAAGAAAGCATCAGAAATGGAAAGAAAGGTGATTTAAGTGACTCTGAATGTGGCAAAGTTGTTGGTCCCACTACAGTACCTATTGGGATTTTCCCACACAACCATCTCTCTTAATTGTTGGGGTTTTTTCTCTGTTATTGTAGGGTATTTCTCTTACAGAATAAAGTGCCTTGAGGCGACTGTTGGGCGTGGTTGTTGTGGTTTGGGGCCATAAAAATAATGAAACTGAAAGTTTACCGAGTATGGTCCGAAAAAGAGAGTGGGTAAAAACCCATTGTTGATGGATGGTTGTTACAACCAAGGTATGCAGAAGAGAATACCTGAACACACAACACATCACACCTTGAAGCAGATGGGCTACAGCAGAAGACATCGAGTGCCACTCCTGTAAGCTGAGAACACAAATCTGAAGCAACAGCTCACATGGGCTCACCAACACTGGACAAAAATTGGAAAAACGCTGCCTGGTCGGATGAGTCTTGATTTTTGCGGGGACATGAAAAGCATGGATCCATCCTGCCTTATATCAGCAATTCAAGTTGCTGATGGTGACCTTTACTGCGTACCCATCATCTGCTGGCTGCTTCCAACAGGCTAACACACCATGTCACAAAGCTCAAATCATCTCAAAGTGGTTTCTTGTACATGACAGTCAGTTCACTGTACTCAAACTGGCTCCACAGTCACCAGATCTCAATCCAATAGAGCAACTTTGGGATGTGGTGGAGCAGCGGATTCACATCTTGGATGTGCAGCTGGCAAATCTGCACCAACTACGTGATGCTATCACATCAACATGGACCAAAAGCTCTGAGAAAAGTTTCCAGCACCTTCTTGAATCTATGCCAAAAAACATTTAGACCGCTCTGAAGGCAAAAGTAGGTCCAGCCTGGTAATAGCAAGATACTAAGTAACTAATGAAGTTTACGGTGAGTGTACTCTAGTTTCCACCTCTATTGATTACAGTATTTTCAGCCCTGTCTATTCTATGTAATGTACATCAAAGTCGCATCACAACCGAGCCGATGATGATGCAGAGTCAACTGATGTTTTCATGTTTGTAACTTTGTAAAATCTTGTTCGCGAGTGATGGGAGAAGGGAGCCGGAGATCGACAGACGGATTGGGGCTGCAGCTGCAGTAATGCGGACGTCTGCACCGGTCCGTCGTGGTGAAGAGGGAGCTGAGTGTAAAAGCGAAGCTCTCAATTTACCGGTCGATCTACGTCCCTACCCTCACCTATGGCCACGAGCTGTGGGTAGTGACCGAAAGAACGAGATCGCGGATACAAGCGGCAGAAATGAGCTTCCTCCGAAGGGTGGCTGGCCTCTCCCTTAGAGATAGGGTGAGAAGTTCGGCCATCCGGGAGGGGCTCAGAGTAGAGCAGCTGCTGCTCCACATCGAAAGGAGCCAGCTGAGGTGGTTCGGGCATCTGACAAGGATGCCCCCTGGGCGCCTCCTGGGTGAGGTGTTCCAGGCATGTCCCACCGGGAGGAGGCCCCGGGGCAGACCCAGGACACGCTGGAGAGATTATATCTCTCGGCTGGCCTGGGAACGCCTTGGTATTCCCCCGGATAAGCTGGAGGAGGTGGCTGGGGAGAGGGAGGTCTGGGCCTCTTTGCTTAGGCTGCTGCCCCCGCGACCCGGCCTCGGATAAAGCGGATGAAGATGGATGGATGGATGGATGGAACTTTGTAAAATACTGGAAAGCTAATTAACAATGATCTCATCATCATCTTGTATTATTAATGCATGCTAATAAAAATATACTCATCGTTATAGCGATGTCAGAATTTATTCAGTTCACAAAAAGCAGTTCTGGCAGAATTATTCTGGCTCTGAGTTTGATGTAGGTCTACTGCAGTGCAGAGACTCTGAGACAGAGTAAGAGCAGTGAATTTTCACCAGCCCTTCTCTTACAATGGCATGAATAACTCGCACATATTTGTGCACATATTTAAAAACAGTGTCTTATAAATTTCTATGTTGCAGCAGATCTGAATTATAGCATAATTTCACAATATCCTGTGTACCGAGCTGTATTAATACCTCTGTAAAAGTGCTGCAGCAGACCATAAAATTCCTGCTTTGAATACTACTTTGTCATTACTCAGCGGTTGTATTTAAATTGGGCATGCTTGTAGCACTTCTCACATAAGACACACGCGAACAACACTCACACAGCCACTAGCTCGTGTCTCGTCACAAAGACATCGACCCGGACATGTTGATTTGCTCTGGCAGCACAAAGCCAGCGACTGGTTACTGGCGAGTTCAGCTAGCAGATTGTGGTTGCTTTTAGATTTATCTTGCCTCTCGAAGCGTCTGTGGAGCAGCAAAAAAAAGCTGCAGTCCCTTTCTTCCTGTTTTCTCAGAGCTTATTTTTAAAACTGTGTCATTAAACAGCATACAGTAGGCAGCGACAGGGGATACAGAAGACAGAGAGGGGAGAGGTCATTGGGGTACGCAGGGCGAGAATGCAGCTGAAACCACAGCAGACTTTTGTAAACTTGAGATAACAAAGAAACGAGACATCCGGGAAGTGACACTCTTCCACAACCAGACTGTCAAATGAATGAGCCTGACAGACGGAAACTCTGTGCAGCGTGACTTGCAGTTTGCTGTCTTAATCTAAAACAAATGAAGGGCGTATATGTGTGAGGAGGCGAGCACTTTTGCTCATGCCAGCATCTTTCCAGGTCTTTCTGTCTGTAATTATGCAATCCTGCACT
>NW_024582376.1:4079098-4106536 GCF_018398535.1 Haplochromis burtoni
TGTGTGTGTGTGTGTGTGTGTGTGTGTGTGTGTGTGTGTGTGTGTGTGTGTGTGTGTGTGTGCTGAACCGGCTTGGATTGGGATCTGCGGTTTGTGCAGTGGGAATTTCATTGGCAGTGAGTTTCCTGGCTGACATTGGGGAGGCATGCAGGCAGCTGTGGCACGAGGGCGGAAGAGGGCCGGGCGGCACTCCCAACCACTCTGGTTGGACAGATGGACAGACAGATGATGCGATTGACAGGTTAATTGAAGCTTAGGCTTTGACTCCCACATGCACTCACACACGCTCAGAGGTGAAGCAGTACATCACTGCAATACAAGTAAATCTCAGGCTTCTTATCTGCTCCAGGCTGCAGTGAACATATACTTTTATCTGCCTGTTTTCAGGCAGATAAAAGTCTTTTCCATTCGCCTCTTTCTCATTCTCATGAGTACAGCACACAGTAAATGCTGGGTGGGTGGAGAGGTAAAATGGGAGTTACACTTAGTTCATGATAACTGCACCAACTCCTAATTAAGGAGAGCATGCATTTAACTGGAACACCAGCTGAGCACAAAACATGGTAAAAAGTTGCAATGCATCAGATTGCCTAAACTTACAATAATCAAGCCAAAGAAGGAACATATGTGAGAGACATGCAGGTTTGTTTAAACCAGGGTAATAGCCAAAAGTTTAAGCCTGTGTAAACGCTTTTGAGGAATGCCTTAGCTGTCAAAACCGACAGAAAAAAACAAACTGCACATCACTAAGGTGTAATGGCATAAATAATCATAATAAAATGAATAAATAAACAAGAAACAGTCTGTAGATGCTCCTCTTTGCAGTCACAATTCTGACTCCAAAAGCTACCAGACAAGCTACAAAGAGAAAATTATATTTTTTAATGTAAATTCTCAAATGTTTTAAAAAAAAAAAAGACTTTTAACACAGATCACTCCCTGAACTCTCACTCAAAAAAATACACCTAATGATCCACATACACTGCAGTCTCCCAAAAAGCAGCATCCACTGAAACATGGTCCAACAGTTGGTTACGCAGTTCAGACGAGTTCAGGCAGAAGGATTTACTTCCATTTTTAAACCCTCTACTTTCTTCTTCCAATCAGCTTCATTTTATCTTCATACATATTTTATTAGTGGCTGAGCCACTGTATGGGAAATATACTTAAATATTTAATACCACCGCACTCATTAAAAGGCTGTTTAACCCAAACCAGTAAACCACTGGAGGGATTTCATCACCCCACTCTGCAGCATGGTCTTTCACAATGAGCTGTGAAAGTACATGACAGGAAGCAGGAAGTCTGTCTTCCCGAAACATCACGTCAGATGAATAAATTTTGCACACATTCAGTTAAGAAAAAAACTCCCTAAAACGACTGCGCTGCAAAAACACCGGGACTGGGGAAGCCGAACGTGGCCCTCTTCTGGTGAAAAGCGCATGTGAGTGAGTAAAGTTCAAACCCTGTTATTGATACAAGCGTGCTGGAATTTGGGATTCAGACAATGGAAGCCCTCTGCCAAAGATGACAGTCTCATCTCGGGGCTTGCGCATTTGTGAGTGTGTAATCAGGGGAGCTGGCTCTTATTGCGGTGTGCTCCTTACGCAGCAGTATATCCTGCCAAAACCACTCAAGTATGGTGTTGTATGTGATGGCGCTAAGGCACGGTTTGAAATGAGCAGTTACTGGAGCACACGCTGCAAAAGTGAAACTATCTGAACGCGGTAATTGAACCAACTTGACGTGTTTGCAGCTTCTCCGCTTCTCGGCAGAATATTTTGTGCGAGATTTAATTGACTTAATTGGCTGCTATAAGACTTTAAACCTAATAGGAAAAACATATGCGAATAAATCAGAGCAAGAACTTCGTTAAAAAGCGAGTAGGTGGATCACACCATCAGTGAGGTCATCACGCACCCATTACAGTACGTGAAGCATGCGCTCATCCTGCCGTTACAAAGCGCTACACATGCGGTAACACAACCGTCTATTCATTCCATTTAGTTTAATTAAGTATTAATGACTGCTTTACTGTTCATATGAATATTCAAACTATTTAGTGATCGATAAAGGCGGCTAGGCTAAATTTTAAGTCAGTAGCCAAGTTAAATGAACGCACTACAGATGCTACACGCTATGGAAGTCCATGTGTATGTTAAATAAAATGAATACAAACGCAGTCTGTGCAGACACACACGCATATAAGAGCACCGTTTTATCAAAAAACAAACAAACCGAAAACGTACTTCTTTAAACCTTCATAGCCAAACAGCACTGAAGTTTTCGCCCAAACGCATGGCTCTAACCTTCCAGTATGTGCCGTGTGCCGGTTAAGTCACACGAAAACGTTACCGCCGTGCGTAAAAGCGGTCTGGTCTGCAACACCGGCTTAGTGGCGAGTGAAGCTCCAAACGATTCTGCCACAACTTAACTACCGGCTTCAGCAGCCATGCAGGTTATCCCCTCTTGTTTTAAAGAGGAAAAAAGTTGTTTGACTTACCGGTTTGGTGAATAAACGGAGTGAAAATCAGTGTTCAGAGACGAGCATCATCGATTACAGGCGACTAGATTAGCAGGTGTAATTAAAAAGCTTGGCAATGGATAAAAACCACAAAGCCGGTGTTGAGGTTCCCCCTCTCTCTCTCTCTCCCCGGCTCCTCTGTGCGTGTGTGTGTGGCACATAAACACGGAGCTGGCTAACTCTGAGCTCACAGTGCGTCACTGCTGCAAGCTGAAACCCCCGTCAGTGTGTGTGTGTGCATGTAAACCCCCTCTGTTGCCGGTAGTATAGGCAACAGCCACCTGTGGCTCACAGCCTGGCAGATTCAGTTCGCAATATGGAGGCCCAGAGTGTTTAAAGCTAAATAAACACTAAACTACAGATGAATAACTATATTATTAAAAACTAAATTTAATATAGTCAGACAATGAAAAGAATAAGCTTAATGTTTCATTGTTTTATATTTAACTCATTTTAGAAGTTTTTCTTGTGACATTTTTGCCAAGACTTTTTTTTAAATACTTTAAATCTAGTCCATATTACACCGTAAAGCCAACAAGGTTTCATTTCCTAGACAACAGAGCTAGCCCAGGAAAATATTTTAATACCACATTATTATTGTAATCCTCTGGTTCTATAAATAAATTCAGGCTAAGTAATATTAAAAGGGACCTATTATGCTCATTTTCAGATTTTCTTGGATTCTCCTGGAGTCGTTTTGAATGATTCACGGTTCAAAATAGTAGCAGAGCCACTAAGTGTAAAAGTGTCTTATGAAAAGCAAATATGCTTGAAACCTTCATTTTTGTGGTGCATTAAATACATAAAACTGGAGCCCAGCAGTGACCAAGTGTTTTTGTTTCTTTTTTTACTGTCTGCATGTTTTCTTCCCAGCAACTGGCCCCTCCACCCACCCCTTGATGTGGATGTGCATGTGCATATATCTTTCTAGTTTTATGAAGTGAGGGCTTCAGTGCAGTGCAGGCCCTCAGCATACATAAGTGTATAATGTGTTTTAACATGACAAGGACAAGGCCTAACTTCTTGTTAGTGATCATGATTGACTTCAGCTGGTAGTTTCTCTTTTCTGTCATGAAAGTAATTTGTTTGACAGCAGTTATTGGCCTGACAAACTCTCAGAATAATGGGACAGTCCAAGAAACTCTGAAGATCTAAGAAGCAGAATTGTAGATTTACAAGTTCAGAAGGTCTCTTGGAGCCATTTCTAAACACCTGCAGATTCCAAGATTATTATTCCGAATAATCGTATTCGGATGTGTCGCCTCTTTGCCATTGTTTCATCTGATATTAGCGATGAAGTAGATTTCCATCGTCTGACTGCTTGGACTATTGAGTTGGTGTCAGGCAATGACTCACAATATTTCTCAGTGATGCTGGGGAAGCACAGACAAATCTCTGTGCTGACTCCTTCAGTCATCATACAGATCCTCACTGTTTAGTACATTTGAATACTCTGTGGAGACGCTGCAACGTATGCAAGTCGTCATTAAGTAGGGAGGGACAAGTGGATTTGTGTGTGTGCTCTAAATGTCCCGCATTCAATTATACTGCAGGACTATCATATCACAATACACATCATTGTAGGTCAGTGGGTTAAAAGGCAGTTGAGTAGCAATAGCCTGCTGAAAATCACAGGGGTTACTTTGTTTGTCGTCATGAGGCAGTGAGGATAAGCTCAGTATCATTCATGAATGTGAGAAACAAAGAAGAAACAAAGGGATATTCGAATTTGTCATCTTATTAACGTGTACGTATGTACAATTATTTTGTTGTGTATATGAACTTTTTGACTTACTTTTTAACATCGTGCTATGGGCAGTCTATGAAAATTAAGGAAATTAGCCTGTTTTTCAATTAATATAATCGGACATAGTGAGGGTTTTGGTAGCAACTGTACAGTACTGACATAGTAACTTGTGTTCTGTACTGTTGAAGAATATTGGCCAGAATTATTTTTTTCACCAATTTGCACTATATCATAGTTTCAATAGAAAAACTACACTAATTTAATGTCTGTGAGCAAAAGAAACAAACACTGGTATTCTGCTCGTTTTATCTACTTTCCTATCAAACACAGGAGAAAACTTCAAAAAGTGCAATTTGGATAAACATCCAAGAATCACATCACCATGTTAGTCAAAAACTACCTTATTGAAAAACACCTCAGTCCACGTAAAAATACTAAATCAGTGCTTATCAAGAGCATGCCGGAAAAATAGGTGGCGATTTGGAAAATGAGAAACCGCGAAACAATAACAGCGCAAACAAAGGTATTTTTCTTTTTAAATATACATTTTCATTTACTTAAACATTTAAGTGTTGACAAAACGGCAAACTACATTAAAATGAAGCTACCAAAATACCCGTGTACGGATGGACAGAGCCTCATAATGAGGCTCTAAACATCTGAGCACTTAATTTGTCCAACATTTTCGGGGTGTGATAATCATGGTGACAGTGTAGGATAAAGTGAATAAATCTCAAGTCACGAAGGCGTAGACTGGTCTGCAACCATCTAACAGCCACGGATCCTGAGGGCAAAATGAGTATCCCCAACTACTTGCGGGTTGTTGGTGGAGGTTGATGGCAGCTGCTGGGACAAAAATTGATCAAGTCCCAGTCACAGAGGCTTACAGACCAATCAACCCTGACAACTACCTGTCGCTAGGCAAAAAAATGTGTATTCCCCAGTCAGTTGGCAAAAAACACCCTGTGGTTGCTTTGGTCACTAGCATATTCCTGCAGTAATTTAACTGGAACTGACAGACTTGTCTGCAAACAGATTTGCCTTGCAAGTAAAAGTTGCATCATTTGAAAAGTTGTACTTATTAAATAGGCAATTAGTATTTGCAGAGAAATGTGAAAAACTACAGGCATCTGTGTCAATTCGCTAGCAACCAAAGCAATCGCTAGGAAGATTTAGTGAAGCACCTCCTTTGCAGCTGATTTCATTTCATCCACCACTTGCCAGCAGCATCCAGAAACCAGTCGGGAAATACACACTTTTCCTTCCAACCAGCTCTTGTATGATGTCTAATGCACCGCACAACTCTTGAGCAATGTGCACACATGACTACACATACTTTGTTGTAAAGTGCAAACTTTCTGAAAACGAGCACAAACTGGAGCCAGTGAACTGATTTAATTACAAAGAGGAAACCACAGTGACAAAACAAGGACAGCTACGTACAGGAAGCAACTCTGATTCATCACCACAGCTGCAACATGTCCAACAGAGTTACGACCAGGCGGCAGTGCAAAACTGCAGCTTCTTATTTATTTACTTTTATTTTTACCTTCCTGGTCCCATCTGTAACAAGGCAAACATCAGCATGTTCTGGAGTGAAAACATGAATATCTGTCAGAGGTCGTCTTGCCTTCTTTTTTTGTAAGATCTATGACAGTTATAACTTAAACATGACTGACAGCGCATGCCAGAGGGGAAGGGGAGAAAAATACAAACAGGAAAAACAAACCTTACACAAATATATAAAAATATGCCATTAGATTCATATCAACACTTGAGGACCATGGGTGCACTATTTACAGAAAAAAGGCAGTATGTACCAATATTTACAACAATAAAGACTCGGTTCACAAATGGGCATGAGGAGGTTTACATACATGTTGCTGATAGTTACAGTGATGGCGGGATTTTGATTATTTTTACTTCATATTTAAGACGTTAAGAAAGGTTGTGTGTGAAGGAGTTCAGTTTCATTTTCACTGGGTTAAAATGTTCCTGCTGAAAATGTGATTATTCAATAATTTATACATGTGTGACTACTGAGGCAGTGTAAAAGTATACTGTTAAGGCGGAAGAAAACCTAAGTTTATGAAAAAGCTGTATTCAAACTTGCTGACCGTGACCAAACTCTTTTCTTCGGAGGCTTGTTTCTGTCACACAAAACTAAAAGCCAGGTAGATCTCATTTAAAAATTTAAGCTATTATATCAAAGTTCAGGTTATCTCAAACTTTCAAAATTACGCATCTCAAAATTTTGACTTACAGACTCCATATCTCGAAATTTAAACTTTTGAGTAACTGTTTGTTTGTCTGTTTTTGTTTTTCCCAGTGGCAGAAACAGGCTTCCGTACTTTAAAGCTTAGGAAAATAAGTAATTACGTTAGACCCCACACCATGAAAATATAGCACAGACAGCGCACAGATGTTTTTTCACTGTTGACCAATATGGCTACTAACTCCTTTTCTGCAGGGATTTTTGACGCTCTCAAGCCAGCAAAAATACACAAAATTTTATCTCGGGCAGTTCTTCACACAGACACACTGACATTAATCAGTTCTGTTGAACATTAAAAAAAAAAAAAATAAATGTCTGCTAACTCAAAGTTAGCGGAAACTGAAAATTTTAAACCGTTACCTTCTATTTTTCTTGTGAGAGTTACTTAAGTGTACCATAAACCATGACACCAGGATCACATTATATGGTAAAAAGTTAAAACCATAATCATGGGAAACAGTGAAGCCGCTATGAGCTGAAAAAAACAAGAAAAAGTTAGCTAGTTAACCGCTAAGCTCGCTGCTTTATTTTTTCCATTTTTTATAAACCGACATAAATTCCAACACACTTTGTTTGGTATTAGCTTTCCTCAAAAACACTGGTAGATGTTTTTTTTTAAAGATAGCTTTTTCTTAATTTTTGTTCTCATAAACACACAAGATTTATATAAATCTTTTTTAGCTAATTCTCGACAAGAAACCGAATAAGTATGCATCCCAAAATGTTTAGCTAGTCGTTTAATTTTTGCTAACAGGCTACGTGAACTTTTCTTCAACAGAGGAACCAGAAAAAAAGCTCTTTTTTGAAAATGCTTTCCAACTGGATAACAGAGCACTTAAGTAGCACTTTTTTACACTTTAACAGAGGCTCGCTTTCTAGTTAGCAGCTATCACAAAGGCCAGCTAATCCTCATAGCTGTTAGCCTATCTCTCACAGTGGATCCTCATGTATAGATGTGGGAAAAGCTGAGGAGAAGTGCCCAGATGGCTGGTAAGGTGCAATGCAGTATTTGCTAGGCTTGGAGGGATCAAAGACAATCTCAGATTAACCCCAAAGCCTGGCTGGCGAGCGTGTGTGTGTGTGCAAGCTGTAGTCATGATTTTCTTCCACTGCTATAAGATGAGGCAGAGCTGACTTTTCACCGTCACTGTGCATGTGTAAGTGAAATGGCTTAACCTTTATCTCTCTGAAGGCACGTGCAGTTGCTCAGCATTTGTCCTTATCATCCTTATTACAAGCATCTGGTTCTCCGGCAGCTACTGCTACCTGTCTGTGTGATGTGGTGTGTTTGAGGTGTATCCATACATTTTAGCGCTACATGTCCTGTAAAGAAAGTGCCACAATACACACAGTGGAGCTGGAAAAGAATGTAGGCATATTCTAGAAGTTGGCACTCAATCGTATGGAAGCTTGTTTGTGACATTGACAGAGCTACGTCGAAATTTTGAGGTATTTAGTTATTATTAGGTAATACATCTCGAAATTTCAAGTTTTTTCTGAGTAAGTCGAAATTTCAAGCCACGCAACTCGAAATTTCAGGATAATAAATCAAAATTTCGACGTGCTAACTCAAAAATTTTCTTAAAGATGGCTGCGGAAACAAACTTCCATACATTACGAGGTTGAGTGGCTGTGTTTTCAGTCTGCCTAAAAGCTGCTCTGAGATGCAGCGCAAAGGGAAATAATGCAAAACAGTGCAAGAACCCAGTCTTGTGAATCGTACCGAACCATGACCGGACTGTATCCCTACACCCCTCGTGTGCAGATCTGTCTCCTGGTAATCAGTTTTCTTAACCGAGCCTCCTCGTTATTAAACTTGAAAAGAAAAGTGGAAGCTACATCTTCTATAAATTAAGTGCTGTAAAAGGCGGTGCTAAAAATCAAAACCATAAATACTGTACATAACTATCTTCATCTGCTACCACAGCCTATCGTCATCTTTAAAGATCACCTATCTCTCCTCGTGACAGAACGCTCCAAACACTGAAAATTTCACGGCAAAAGAAATCTTTTCAGATCCCTTAGTGTCAACACATTAGCACACAAAAGGCTTTGGCATAGTCACGTTAAGAAGGAATGTCGTCAATCTACTTTTTTTTTTTCCTCTACCAGTAGTGGGACACTGCTTCATCTACACTTCTGTCATCTTAAACAAAAATTCAATATGTGAAGAAGAAAAAAAGATAAACGTTGATGTGATTTTCTACAGAGAACACACGTGCTTTTCACAAATCTCTTGACTCACTGAGTGAAGGCCGTGCATGAATGTATGGGAGTATATGTGTTCAGTCTTGTTACATACCTCTACTGCCACATATTGCACATAAATGATGCTTACTCTCCCTAAACAGGAGGAAAGATGATGTTAGCAGTAACATGTATTATCGATGGCAGTGGAATTGATGTTTGTCCTTCACTTCCTTATAAGATCAGACATTTAAAACTTCGATATGCTTAAAATCTCGCTGAAAAAAACAAGGGCATATTCATTATTCCAAATATCCATCAAACTACAGTCTGTGTTAATATCTTTCACTTTTGTTGATTTTTTTTTATAATCATTTATAGATCGCTGGGAGGCGTTTTATGTGAAGCTCAAGTTAAGATGAAGTGTTTCGTTCCAAAAAACATAATTTCAAAGGACAAGCTCATGCTTCACCTGATTCATGCCAGAGTTTTTCATAAATGTCCGCTTTCAGCCTCGTGTGCAGAGACTCTGCAGAATCCAAGTCGACTTTTCTTGTTTGTCATTCTCATTTTGAACATATGTCCATCTGTGATAGTTCAAGTCCCCCTTCTCTGTGTCTTTCTGGCTCCTTCAGTCTAAACACCTTTTTTTTGCCGACAATACTCGGCCGATGCCACAAACCGAAAAAGCACACACAGACATGCACATCATCAGAAACATTAACACAAGAAAACTGGATTTGAAGTGATCGTACTCATTAGGAAGTCCGGGGAGTCGACAGCCACGTTACGCACATAGAGACCAGCGGACCGAGCAGAAGAACGCAACAGCAACACCAAAAAGTGAGGAGTGATGGGGTTAAAGGACGAGGAGCTTGTGCGCTGATTTCAGCCAGAGGGAGGCTGGGTCAGGTCGGTAAAACTAACAGTTCGATTGTCTCAAACCCTCCAAAGCAAAAGGTGGTTGGTACTGTCATCCCGTCCCACTGTTTCACTGCTATTAGTCAGTCTGAAGTCCTCGTAACCATCGCCACCGGAAATGACTAGATGGTTGGTTTTCGGAGGGATGTGCGCAGAAGCTCGGCGGCGTGCGGAGTCGCGCCTCTGGAGACTTCCATCAACTGTGCTGCTGTTTTGGGACTGATTGCCTAAAAGTTGAACATAAATGAATGAAGTTGGAATATTTCTGGAGCAAAATAGAAAAGATATGTACGAACCTAAAAGTCATTCTACACAAATGTTCAGTTTTGGGTCTGCAAGATGTCTTAAAATTGATCTCTTAAGATAAATGTAAGCTTATTTAAACTCAGACATTGAACAAAGACATTTAAACTAAATTATCACGTAATTTGTTGACTTCATGTGCTCACAAAAATGATAGCATAATGCTTTTAAAAAAATCTTTTTTATACATTTAACTAAAGAAGCATGCAATAGTCATCAAGTAAGTAATGGTCCGTAAGTAACGGTCTGCTGTTACAAATCCATAAAGAAGGTAAAACCAGTGACATGAAATTTTTATGGTTTTTACAAAATGGCATTAAACCTCAGGGGCATTAAATCACATCTACGTGATTTTTAACTCATAAAATTACAGTTTGCCATTTAATAATTCTTTTTCCCACTCTTACAATTCCCTAACAGTAAAATATGTCATACCAGCAACTTCAACTAAAAGCTTCTTATGAAATTATGAGATAAAACAGACAAATTCTGACAAATGAAGAGAGACACTGGACCTACTGTGAGGAATTGATTGTGATATATACACCTTATTGGATTTGAAGCACACAAAACACAGTGCTTGTCCACTTTACCTGACTGTGGGGATGAGCACTTTTGTAGTGTTTAGGTTTTTGATTGAATAATTTTAAATATATATACATTTGATTTAAAAAGAAATGTATGGCTAAGCAAGGTGTAATTATTCAAATAATATAATATTTTAATTTAACAAAGAAATAAATTAGAGAATGACCCTTACTACATCGGTGATATGTACTAGTTAGAAATTGTTTTGATAATAAATGTCAAAAAAAGAAAGCAGCACTAACCTGTGGGGTCACTTGTATTAGGAGGGAAGTTCATGTCAAACCCTTCTGGTAGTTCGACTGACGTCAGGAACCGGACGTGGCCCGTGTGTCCGTGGGCTGAGCCCATTGGCACCAAGGGAAATTTCAGAGTCCCGGCCACAGTTCCTGAGCTCACTGCTGGGATCACCAGCGTAAGAACCACCCCTGGAACAAAACAGAAGCTCGTAGTGAGCTATTTGAGCCACACATGGTGGCGATCGTGGCTCAAGAGTTGGCAGTTCGCCTTGTAATCGGAAGATTGCCAGTTTGAGCCCCGTCACCGACAGTCTCGGTCGTTGTGTCCTTGGGCCTGTTGGGCCCTTGCCTTGGGCAAGATACTTCACCCGTTGCCTACAGAGGGCCCGGTGGCGCCAGTGCCTCGCCTCTGTCAGTGCGCCCCAGAGCAGCTGTGGCTACACTGTAGCTTGCCATCACAAGTGTGTGAATGGGTGGATGACTGAATGTAGTGTAAAGCGCTTTGGGGTCCATAGGGACTAAGTAAAGCGCTATACAAATACAGGCCATTTACACATACAAAAAACAATGTCAAATCGCACTCTAATCTTGATTTAATAGCAAATTCAAGTTAAAAATCTGGTTAATCCATTTAAACATGTTTTCTTACCTGCGCTGGTGCCAATCCACAGCAGATCCTTACATGCTAGCAGAGCTGTGATTCTCAGACAGGCAGCCTTGTGCTGCCTGATGATCGCATCTGCACCTGAACAGGGACCAAACAAAGTCAGATTAATAACAGACAGTGGTCAGACACTGTTCAAGTTTAAAAATGACAAACACTTTCTTTCCACTAGTTTGAAAAAGGAAAATGTTATAAAAAGAACTATAATACTACAAACAACTAAAACACATAAAAAGTCTTTCTGCATACCTGCAAGCATCTTGTGCACAGCTGGTGCCACGTCGACCTCTGTCAGGCTCTCCCAGGTTTGAGCGTGGTATAGTTTGACCTGCGCACTGCCCTGCAACGCCAGCCACACACCCTGACTGTACGCCACCATGCATGTCACGCACCGACTGCTGTCAGTGCCCACCTGGAACCAGTGCTGGGAGGAACAAAGAAAGAGACGGGGGTAAACTTCCTTCCGCGCCAGTGCTCCTGCTTGTCAGTCTCGTCAGCCTGGCCTTTTATTCCGATGTGAATCTAAAGCCTCCAGATTCTGACCTACAAAGCCGATCTTTCTCTGCTTCCCTCTCATCTAATCTTTCCACCTACCTCTTGTACTAGTGTAGATGTGTTGATGATAAGGACTCTGTTCTGTGAGCCACACCACAGCTTCCCTCCTACGGGAACCATTTTGGTGACAGGACTTGTAGGTGTACCCAGAACTAATGTTTGAGAAGACTGAGGGTCCCAGAAACTACCTGCAAATCCAGATCAACAGTAACAGAGTTTACTAAAGATCCAGGCCAGGACGGTGAAGTAAGGATGCAAGACAGAAGTGGAATGATGCTGTGATCGGGGACAAATAAAAGTGCTGCATGCCAAAAGCAACACTACAGCGTTTTCTTTTTCAGCCATTGCTTACTCCAATCACGTGCACAGTTGACCTTACCTGCTTCTCTCTGGTAAACAATCACCTCTCCATTTGCTAAGGACACAAACACTTTGTTGTCCAAATACCTGAAGTAAGAAAAAAGGAAGGATGTAAAAAGGAAAAATGAAAGGAGGTAAAGTAAAAGCAGGATTTAGATAGTATCCAATAAGATCTAGCATTCCTGACCTTTGAAATTTGTTTTTGAATAATTCTCTATTACTTTAAAGTTAGCTAGGCAGACTCACAGTATACAGAGGATGGAAGCCGAGTGCTGCATCTTCATGCTGTTTTTACGGTTTCGGATGTTGTCTGAGGACTGGTACACGTGGATGCTAACAAAGGCAGCAACATAGGAAATTAGGTGAAGGCAGTACACCAACAAACAAACAAAGATAGCTTATTAAAATCGCTTGAGTACACAGGTCCAGTAATTCCACACACCATCCATCCTCCGTTCCCAACCACACAGAGCTCTGGTAGGCCTCTGGGTCTATACTGAGCAGATCCTCCAGACTCGCCCGGGTAAAAGATCCGCGAGACGATCGGCGCATGGCACGGCCATCCATCGGACTCTCTGCGTGGACGCGGCTTACGCCACCGACCCCCAGCATCCCTTGAGAGCCATATGAGCTCGGCACTGGGAACTCCTGCTCCTCCTCACTGCTGGTGGTCTCTGTAGCCATGTCCTTGGACCCTGGACCCTCGTCATCTTTGGGGTGAAGATGAGATTTGAAGGAATGGTAGAGACCGTAAGGGTGTAAATAAAGTGTGTGTGACCGAAGTGTTTACTCACTGCCGTAGCTGGACGATATGGTGGAGTGACTGGCCTGACTCTGTAGGGTTGAAGAGGGACTGGGGGAATCTTCGTCATCTGTGTCGTCACTGTCAAACGGAACAAGCTCCGCCCCTGGTCCTGGATACAATCAATGCATTTTCACAAATTTCACAAAAGACCTTACGCAAGAAGAACATGAAGTGACATAATTTAGAAAGCCACTAACTCACCTGTGGGTTGCTCTGTTAATTCTGGAGTTGACTGAGAAATGGATATGAGGAGCTGCTGCTGGGTGTGACCAGCTGCCACAGAGGTAGGTGCAAGAGGAGGCTCTGATCCACGCTCCCTGGGAAGTCAAGAGCGATTAGTTAAGATAAAGTCAGGAACAGACAGTAGCTGTCGTTAGATGCACACTTGATCTTGTTTGTTTGGGTTTTTTACTGAGATTAAAGATTTTGTGGGGTCTAATATCGACTGGTATTTAAATTCTTCAACAGATTTAATGGAGCAGTATATAGGCTACTGTGCAAAAGTCCTGGGAAATAGAAGGTACTTGAAGGGATAGATGGAAACACAGCGTAGCAAGCAAAAACAGAGTTTGTACAATAAGCTTGAAAGTCAGTATTTGATAATATTTAAACTGCATTTATTCTTTAACACAGCCTGAACTCTCTCAAGTAAGGTTTTTTGTAATGTCTTTGATTAGTCTTCAGGAATATTTCTCCAGGCATCTTGAAGGACATTCAAAGCTCTTCTTTGGATGTTGGTTGCCTTTTTGTTCTGTTCTATGTCTCTGTGCCTCAATAATGCAAAGGTCCAGGTGCTGGGGAGGCCAATCCACGACTGTGTTGCATTGTGTGTACTTTCTATTCAGGTATGCTTATACTATATTGGCAATGTGTTTGGGATCACTGTCATGCAGAAAAATGAACCTGTTACCAATGAGAAGCTTTCCAGGTGGTACTGCATGGTGGATCAAATCTGACAGTACTTTTGTGTTCATAATTCACAGATAGCTGTAGACACTGAATGTTGCACGTCTCCCCTCTTGATTTGAAGTCTTAAGACCTGTTGCCACTGATTTTCAGACCAGGTCTTGTGTAATTACATGAAGAATACCTCAGCCTTTCCTCCGTGTTTCCCTTTCTTAAGGATGGTTTCTTGACAGCCACCCATCCCCTGAGACTATTTCTGATGATGCTTCAGTGAACAGTTAGATGGATCAACTTTTTTAATGATCATTAAAAGGTAATACTATATGGCTGACTTTTAGCCCAGTTTATATAGTTAAAAAGAAACAAAAATAACTTTCTTTTTTGTAGAAAAACAAATCAGCGAAATTGGAAAAAACTTTTCATTAGAGACCTTCATCAGATTTATTCTTTTCTAAATCAGACACAACCTGTCTATCTGTGCACTCAGTCACATCCGTGCGTGTGTGTGTGTGTGTGTGTGTGTGTGTGTACTGACCTTCCCTTAAGTCCTGGTACTGCAGCAATGCAGATAATTCTGGCTGAGCAGACAGCGATACACGCCTCCACTGTGGGCTCATCTTTGATGTTCAGCAGACAAACCTGCAAAGGAAACATCAGCATCAGTCTACAGAATCCAAATTATGTTGTTTTTTGTTGTGTTTGTTTCTTCCTCTTTGATTGGAGAACATGGCATAATCGCATCCAATCTCTTCTCACCTGTCCCACGTATCCGTCACTGTTACACACCCACACTTCACATCCGCTGTCTAGACAGCTGTGGCTGGGAGAGGCGCATGAAAACTGGAGACAAACAGCAAAGTAATGAGTTCTTCTGTTCTGTGGATAAAAAAAAAGGGCAGCTTCACAGAAAATGCTTCCCACTGCTCTCACCTGCATTCCACTGCGGGTCTTCATAATGGGAATGGCCTTCAGGAACTCTGGGTCCCACTGGTCCTTATTCATCGCTAAACACACGTGACACAAAAAGAATTAGCCATATTTAGATCGAAGTAAGAGCATTTTTTTTTTAAAGAAAGTCAAGCAAGACATGAAATCACCCACATGCTTTAGCTCCTGAACTAGTGGAGAAAATAATACTGTATCTCACTCTAAAACTTTTTTCGACTTACCTAATTTTTTCTTGGCCTCCTCGAAGGCCTGCTCGAAGCTGGAGCGAGCGTCGGGTGTAGCAAACTCAAAAATGAAGCTTGTCTCTGCAGAAGCAGTGGTCAACTCCAGCTTCGTGGGCAGGAAGGTCATACTGAAGGCCAACGACTGTTTATCCGACAGCTCCCTGTGCACCGAGGCCATCAGATCCTTTATTACCTCGTCTAGGGGCTGAAAGAAAAGGAAAAAAGGGTAGAATTGAGTTTCAAAGTGCCACGCACACTCAGCTGTAAACACAACGCAAACGCACAAAAGAGGACAAAAGAGAGAAAAGATGAAACGCTCAATAAAGTTTTTTCTTTATGTCTCTGTAACAACCTGTATATAATTGAATATTTCAAAGAGGAGACTAGAAGAAGTTTCCATGTGTCCAAGAAAAGTAGATGTGCAAAGAGAGAGAACGATGGAGTTTTTTGTCACTGCATCTTTCACAGCACCTGGTGTGGGAGGCTGAGGGTCTCAGACAGTTTGCTGATCTGACCCAGCGTGCTGAGATCCTCATCTAACCGGCCAATCATCTTCTGGATACTGTCCTTATTTGTTGCCTGCGTGGAGCCTGGAAAAGGGTGAAAAATAAACAGCAAAAGCAAATTCCACATTACTTCTCCAGGTGATTTTATATAACAAAGTACCAAACAACAAAATTATTTTGGTTCTTTGTGTGTTTTTCGGTGGTAGATATGACTTATAGATCCATGTTCTACACAAACTGCAGCATAAGTCTTACTTTTCACCACCTCCACATCCTCGAGGGGAAGTTTCCACAAAAACTTGTATTTACTTGAAGTATCAATCACGCTGGCAGCAGAGTATCTGAGGAGGGATGAAGGGAAAAACAGGAAAGATGTAATTGAGAAAAAAAAAAGTGAACATCTGGTGTACATATTGTTTAACACCAGGGGGCAGTATGGTTTAGAAACTGTGCTCTGATGGCCTGTGTGCATTACATACAGGCTCATGGAGCTGCGTCTTAATGAGCCAGACTTCCTCTTGAGAGTGGTGCAGATGATCAGATCACTGAAGAGGAAGAGGGAACGATCCTTCTTTCCACCCACTGTCTTCTACAGAGAGACAGGAACACAAGTACAGGGTTAGAAAAATGTAACCTTCACAAGAGGATCACACCTTATAATATAATACAGCTTTATAATATAATTCCAGGAGTGTTTCTTACCGCCTCCATGACTATTTCTTGTCTCAAGAACTTCCTCTGGGGGTTTAGAATCTGAGACAAACATACATATAAGGAAGTTATTGTTTTATTTTATTGTTTTTATTATCTATGCTGGGTGAAAGCGGCTTTAGAAAAAAACATAACACTCAGACAACAAAGCTCAAATCAGCAGAGGTAAGCAAATGTCTCACGTGCTCGACTCCTTCTATGTGTGCCTCAATCTCCTGGATGACCCTGGCTTCCCTCTCTGCCTCCTCAGCAGAGCGTCTTCCTTTATTGATCTTCTCCGCCAGTCGTTTAATATCCCTCTGGGCGTCCAGTAAGTACGGGTGGTCTGGGTGATCCTCTGGAGTGTGCTTGAGCAAATCCTTGAACAAACAACAGCACATTCATCTCCGTTTAAGTGGGCTTTCCATCACTAAACAGTTACTTTCACAGCAGGCTCATAGTTCGATTTTTAAATCACTCACCTTAACTAGCAGCTCGTATCGAGGAATCCTCTGCACCGGCTTGATCATCAGATCACCCAGAGCCTGCTTCTCCTTGTTTTCACGCATGTTTTGCTGTTAGATTAAAAGAAGGGGGGATGAAGACAAAGTGGATGATATAAGAACCACCTTGTATCAGAGGCTCTACAGCTGGCTCAATCCTGTAATTCACATCTCTACCACAAGATGGTGAAGTGGTTCCACAGCAGCTGCTCCTGCGGTCAAACAGCCAGTGCTACCTAGCCTGACCTGCCTCCCCAATGTGATGTTTGTGTATTGTATGTATGGTAGGCAAGGTATCATCTATATGAATTGCCCCTTAGGTATAAATAAAGTCTCTCTGACTCTGCCTGCAATGAAGCTGGATGATGGTTATAAAACAGAAAAAAAATGAGAACACTGAAAGCAACACATAACTTAAAGCTTAAAGCTACATTTTGGTCACTAACAAAAAGCTGGTAGTGGACAAGCTTGCATCGTTATGTATAAAAGAAGTTTTTTCAATCCAACACTCACCTCCAGAAACTTGTGAAACGCTGGCTTGGCCTCCTTGGCAATCCTCACAGCATCTTTAGCATTGAGGAAGTTGTCAATGTATGCAGAGTACATGTTAGCTAGTGCTTCTTTGGAGAACTAGAGAGAGAGGAAAAAGAGGACATTTCAGTTAGTTTGTGCACTGAGACTGAGGGCTTACTTGTGGTTCCTAGAGTATTTAAAAGTGGAATAAGAGGCAAGCCTTCAGCTTTCAGCTCCTAGTTTGGATTCAGGAGACAGACAGTTAAAAATGTCTTTTTTAATAAAGCTTATAGTTAGGGCTGGATCAGGTGACCCTGAATCCTGCAATAGGTCTAAGCTGCTGGGGGCTTCCCACAATGCACTGAGCCCTGCTGGTTCAATAAAGGTTCATATAGTTGCTGGGGTTTTATCTCTATTATTGAAGGGTCTTCTTCTTACAATATAAAGCAGCTTGAGGCGACTGTTGTGGTGATTGTTGTGAAACACAGACACCACAGTCTTATTCAATTTCTTGCAAAGCGCAAAACATAAAATTCCAGTATAAACCAGCTACACTTAAGAGGTTTAAATAATCAGGGAAGACAACAACAGAACAAACGGCATATAAGATCAAACTCTTTTACTATTTTAATTCCTAAGCCACACAAAGAAGCTTTCACGTTAGTGGATTTCCACTTGATTTAACTGGCACAAAAAAAAAGGAATAAAAGAAGAAGAAATCTGAGGATGCAGTCCTCTCTGTCTCACAACAGAAATGCACAGATTGAGATGAATCACCCTGACCTGCTTTCTTTTCACAAATAAAAGGGTAGAAGACACAGCAGTCGGCGACACGAGCAGAGAGAGAACCACAATGTGGTGCTGTATTTAGCGTCACTGAGTCATCATCTTTCTGCCCTTTGATGAAATGGACTGACTTCCGGTTTCCCTATCCTTATCATCCGCCTCTCAGTAACAAAATTCTGACAAATAAAATCTGAGCAGGATGAGCAAGATTAGTTACATGGGGAGAAACAAATGGAAGAAAGATTAAGAATAAAATCTGGTGAAACTTAGCTTCCTTACCCTGTAAATACACTGAATGTGTTAACCTTCGAACATTAGACCACCCCCAAAAACCCCAACTGATATTTGCACCCATAATGATGTAATGACGATTAAACTATTCAGTAAAACCTTTGGCTGAATGTGTATATATTATATTCTAAAAACAAAAAGTAAAAAATACAGTTCTGAAAACATGAATCTACTTTTTATGAAACTGTCATGTCAGTGTTGTGCCTGATAAGATCATTGTTTACTATTATTGTAGTATTTATTTCCTGTGCGTCTCCGCTGTTTGTTTGCGATTAGCATGGGATCACTGTAACGTCCGGGATTTTATGGACTGACAAAATGAACTTCGAACCCCTGCTGAGTTTGTCTGTCATAACAAATGCTCCCAGATGGCTGCGTAACAGACAGCAGTAAGGCCTGCACTTCATTGCAGGACTTACTGCATTAGAGTCTAATGTGTTTTGTTTAATAAATCCTATTCATCTTAACTTATCGTTATCAAACAAAACACTTCATGTAAGACTGTTTTTCTAAAATCTATGAAACATATAAACAACTTGGACAAACAAAGAGACAGAAAATTTCATGCCCCGTGTGAGGCTCGAACTCACGACCTTCAGATTATGAGACTGACGCGCTGCCTACTGCGCCAACGAGGCCTGTAGCGGTAGTGACCGCTGCCGCTTTAAGAGCGGGAGAGAGGGCGGGAAAGGGTGGGGGAGGGGTCCTCATTCTGAGCGTTGCAACAGCTTTAGCTACAAAGGCACACAGTTATTTTCAGTGTTATCTTTTTATTGCATTTCTTACACCGTCATTTTAAGGAACATCTACTCCAAACAGACAGGAAAAATTTATTAATGAGTTTATTTAATTTTGTGATTCATTTCTCAATCTGCTTTACTACTAAACATGCAGTTTGTTGTTAGGGGTGTTGATTATGGTCTGCAGTGACCTACTGAGGGAACAAATGCTGGCATTTGAGTACCTTCGGTGATGAATTTGTTTAGTGAAAATCTCTTAGCCTGGAATTAAAATCCTCTATCTTTATTCTTAGGAAACTCAAATCTGACATTTAGCCCAGCACTGAAGCTCTGGAGCACTTCTTTTTTTTCTTTGGGAGCCACACTTGGGTCATGGGAAGTTTTAAATGGGTCAACATGCGGTCACTGGAAAAACAAAATATGAAACTAGTGTTGCCAACTATAGACCATCTTTCAATAAAAACAGTTTCCCCTCATTCGAAGTTTGTTTATTCATTCAGGCTCACGTCTACAGGAAAGTAAATGTCGTATGAGTCATGTCTGCACAGATGCTTCATTTCTGCCCCTACTTTTGCAAATAATAGCGTCCACAGAAACACCGTACACGCTATCTTTTTCATCAACATAAAGGTTTCACTTTACAGATGAAGAGGTGTAACTTTCAGTGGTTTCTTTGTTTTTTTTAAGTTGGGGACCAATTTGAATTCAAAATTCAATGGGATAGTGTAATGGTTTAAACTGTAGGATGTTCCATGTCTTTCTCATGCACAACAGCTTTATTGGAACACATGAAGGGATTTCTTGCTTACAGTCAAGATAAAATTTCTGAATATGCTAAAATAGGACAATCTTTCTATACAAAGGCAGTATTGGTACCAGGACCAAAACAGTAGAAGTCGACTAAAAAGTACTTGCCAATGGTAAATTGGAAAGCTTTTAAGTTTTCGTTAATGGGCATGTCCATGGCAGAATGATCATTCATCACAGGCTGTGAAATTGTTAGAGCTCAAATGTACATTGTTCAGTCTGTCTCAACATGTCACATGTTTGAGATCAATCAGAGTCTGGAGACAGCTAATGTGTCAGCATTTAGTCATGCTCATAGCACCACCTAGTGGCTACAGGACATCTCCACTAAGCAATAAACATCATCCCACGCACATGAAATTTTCACTGTGGGTTCCACACATGATACACCATGCACCATGACATATAATAAGTGGGTCTTCTCCAACATGTTCATTAATTAATGGCAGTTTCCTAGATAAAAATTACAGTCTTAAAGCTGTTCGTGTTCATTGACGCCATTGTAGATTGCTAACTTGGGGTAGACAGAGCTCCTCCAACTTCCTAAACGGGAAATCCAAGTTGTGGGGGTGTTCGAGATTCAAATGCCAACCGAGAACTCCGAAAATTTGACTTTTGACTTATTCTGGAATACAGCATAAGTGGAGACCTATAATGCCACCTAGTGTGCACAGGAATAGGAATGGGTATCGTTTAGGTTTTATCCGATACCAGTACCAAACCGGTACTTTTGAAACGGTGCCGGTGCTTAAACGGTGCCCGAACCGGTGCTTCAAGAATGGAGAACACAAAATTGGTCCAAAAACCTCTCATGTTCAGCTGTTTTTTTTGTAAAAAGATAACAATGTTAGCCTTTTCTGCGGCTATAGGGGATTTATGGTATCACTCTTGTGTGGGAGCAGTGCTTAATCAATGGAAAAAACACAAACTTTGTCCAAAAACCTCTCATGTTTAGCTGTTTCCCTCTTTTTCTTTGGTCATTTTAGCCTTTTTGACCAGGGTGAAGGGAGTATCAGCCATCAAACAAGAAGACAGCCGCATGTAACTACGACGGTGTATGCTAGTTCACCTTACATGCATTCATTTAATAACATGGTTAGCTTACACACGAACAACATTAAGCTACTCACGCAGAGAAGAACGGCTGTTGCTGCCATCATCATCCGTCATCATTTCTGCTACACTGGCAGGGCTAGAGGCCAGGACTCTACTCTTCGGGTTTTTGGAGGATGTTGCTAACTCCATGTCCGATAAGTACCTACCTGGGCCCGCCTACTATCCTCAGAAAGGTAAAATGATTGGCTAGAATCCAAAGTGTATGACATCTCAGGGAAAAAAAAGCACCGAAATAAAGCACCGAAATGTGCGCTGCTTTTTGGTCTGGTTACTACCATTTATGTCAGAACCGGTGCCATTACCGGTACCCATCCCTACACGGGAAGTGACAAGTAACAAGTAACAATTAGAGTAAAGGTAGCACACCGAAATGACTGCAGGAAACACCTAATCTGCAGGACAACCCTGGGTGATGGCACACCTCAACGTGCACCAAGGTGTGAGGGCCATTTCCACACTGCTTGCAGTTTAAGCTAAAACTTTAAACTGAAGAAGCGACCTCATCTGAGGCTCATGCCACAAAACAAAATTGTGATGAAAGATTTGGGTGGGGCACAGTGAAGTGTTCTGATGGTCCAACACTTTCTTAAGACCCATGTGTGTGTTGATGATGGCCCAAATATCTTATGTTCTCATCTGTTAAGAAGCTGCATGTGTGCTCTTTGACTTATTGCCATATCTGCTTACCGACTGGATAAGAAGGTGTCCAACGGTCTGCCTGTCGTGCCACTGGCTCACGCAGCCGGAGACCTGCTCCAGGAACTGTTCGTGGTGCTCCAGGATCTCTGGGATTTGGTAGAACATCTCGTCCACCAGCAGGGGGTCCACTATAGAGCCGCTGTCTGGCTGTTTGAGAGGACGCATGTAGCCCTGAGGAGAGAATCACCAGCTGATGAGCAAGCAGATCATATAAATATGTTTGACATAAACTAATAAGGTGTTTGTCTTTTTAAGAAAGTATTTCAATCGATTTTAGACTTTTTCATTGCACCAGTTACTTTATCAGCCAAAAACAATGAAGAGGAGACAACGCAAAGGAGGCCAGTTTAACTCATCAAATCCATTTAGGAGAGCTTATATCAAGCTTGCCTCTCAAAACCAGTGAGCAATAAATCCAGTGGTAATCCCTCAGTTTATGTCTGTTAGTGTTACTGGCACAGTAACAATAGTAAGTGTGTTTTCTCAAACTGATGTCACGTTCTATATCAACCTGCCACTGCTTTCACACGTGATCAGTGGACTGATTAAAAATTTAAACAGTTACCTAAGCATGACATAAATCTTTCCTCTCACCTCAGCGGGTAAATGTATGAACCCATTAAATCTCGGGTGAGCGATCTTATAAAATTGGCAGAGGCCTGCACTCTCCCAGCACCCTTCTATTTTTAATAACAAGTGTATAAAACTTCCAAGAAAGACAACATCTGTCGAATGCCTGTTTTGATATGTAAAGTCTTAATTATAAACAGGCAAAAGTTTGCTGTGACAGAATTTACCCTTGTAAACCTGTTAGTTGAACCCTGCCAGAGTATAAACACCAAGACCGGTGTTTCCCAGAAGCCACACGTATAAAAAAACGACTGCAGTCTTACTGCTTGTAATAATTTTGTTATTAAAATCAACTTCTTATTACTGTGTTCCACTTTTAGTCTGCATATATGTTTATCAAAATGCAGTGGATGCCATAAATACGACCGGGGACAAGTGCATGTCTGCTGTCCGGGACCCTTTTTAAATGAGGCAAATGTAAATGCTATCAATATCAAAACAGGCTCTCTATCCAAGCAGGCTGTTTCATCATAGTCTGCAATTTTGTCAGGTGTGCAGTAGATTTAGAGCAAAAACTGTTCATGTCAGGGGTGTCAAACATAAGGCCCGGGGGCCGGAATCAGCCCGGCAAGGACAACGATCCATCCCACTAGATGGCCTTGTGAAAGTGTGAAGTACGACATAAATTTTGGACCTTTAATTGCATTTTCACACATTTTGCAGCTGATAAAGATCTCCACCCCATGGCCATTCGTGTCACACCAACGTAACTGAGTAAAAGATAATTAAATGATAGAAAACTTTCTGTTTTTTTACTATGTACTATGGAAACGTCTTCTTTTGCACCATCTGTACACAGTAAAATAAAGTAATACACAAGTAAATAAACGAAATAGGACATTATCTTTGAATTAACAAACAAAAGTTCACTTTATAATTGCAGGACAGTCTGTCCAACAAGCCACTAGAACATTTTCTGTAATTTTACACATTTATTTCTTACAATTTAAGCCCTAAGATTCGCGCTAAAAGAGTTCTTTCATTTTTTACAAAATATGTGTTTACAAGAATTTTGCAGCTGTATGCTTAAAGCTGCTGAAATCTTCATCTTCATGCACTCTAAAGGCGGTCTCTTTACTGCAAAAACAGCCACTGCTCAAAACAGCTGGCGTCTGGCAATTCATTCCTCACATCACGCCACCTGCATTATCTGATGAATGAAAGCTGCATTCACAAATAAGCAAAAACACCAAGAGAAAGACAAAAGATAAACGCGTTAATAAACAAAAGTCAAACCTGCACATGTCTACACAGTATGCCTGGTTACAGCATACCCCTGATATCTCAATCTTGGATCGAGGCTGATATGAGCAGACATTTCATGAACACTGTGGCCAGTACGGGGTAAACGCAGAATAAACACAGTCGACACAGACGGCACATTAACAAACTGATTAAACTGGGTTTTGCCATCACATGTTGTCTTCACTTTGTCCTTTGTCCTTATTCTGTGTAGATCACACAGTTTTGCTTTCAACAAGCTCGACTCAGACGCACTCAAACTCAGAGACGCTCACACTGTGATCGCATTAATTGAGTTTCCAAATTTCAAAGCTTAACTCTTAAATGAACTCAGACAGATTCAACCCTATTGCTCCCAAATTTGCAAAGTCCACTAAGCTGTGAATGCTGCACTGACGAACTGCATGACACATTTCACTTTTTATTCAATCTCCTGGTTTAAACATCTGTACAAAAGAAAGCTGGTCGACTTCCTTTATCCATTTTTCTTGGAAATGTGTTACATAACAAATCAGTAACTATCTGGAATTGCGAACGTTATGTCACAGGAAAGCACCTCAGTTTCGACGAACTCTTTCCTCTCTGTATTTAGATAGTCTCAGGTACAGTATGGCAGCAGTGAAGTGGGAAGACAGACATGCACATTGATGGAAAAACTCCAGAATCAACTTGAATGAACTGTGTGGCAACATTTGTCTTTGTGACATGGCCCAGTTACACCATTAGCCACCATTACACCATTACTATATCCATGTTAATTTAATTTCTCCTTTGTGTGTCCAACATGTCCATTTCAAACCTGTGTTTTTGTATATTTTGCTTTAAATAAGGCCTAAAACCTTTAAGCCAGATAAAAACCCAAATATTATTTAATCACATAGGTAACACATGCATATACTGTACAACTGTACTGCAGAGAATAAACTGTTTTGGGTCTTTTTGGGCTAAATGTGAATCGGGGTACAACAGACCTGTTCTATAGTGTGTCTCATTGTATGTGCAGATCAGCTGCTTTTGAGGCAGACAATCACCAAGAACAAGGCAGAAACAAGACAGACAGGCCAGTCCAAAAAAGACCAAAAAAGTGTCTTTGAAAATCTTGTTGATGTCAGAAGACATCGGCCAGACTGTTTCAAGATGACAAGAAGGACACAGTAACTCAAATAACCACTGGTTACAACCAAGATATGGAGAAAAACACCTCTGAATCTGCAGATGGGCAGCAGCAGCAGAAGACCACACTGGATGCCGCTTCTGTCAGCTGAGAACAGGAATGCACTCAATGGTAGGGTTAGAAATTGGTATAAACAACATGAAGGGATGCCTACGTCCTACCTTGTAAAGGTTCAGGCTGGTGCTGATGGTGTAATAGTGTGGCGGATATTTTCTAGCCACACTTTGGTGTCCTGAGCATCATTAAAAAGCAACAGCCTACATGAGTATTGCTACTGACCATGCAACCAGGAAAATGAGCATAATGGCCCTCTCTTAAGAGACTAGGTGTAAACTGTTTAGACTGTTAAAAGCACTGTTATTAGTTCAGCTTTACTAAACACAAAGTACTCTCTGATTCAAAATCATCTTAGTTATATGGCAAAAGCTTGTATTATTCACAGAGCGCTTCACCAAAAGTCCCTCAACAGAAACCCAAAAGAGTCCGATTTCAACTTTGGATAGCGCTGCTTAAGAGCCGTCTCAGCCGAACTAAATCTGACACCCTCCATCAAGGATCTGCACTTCTACACCAGTCACCGTGGTAACATTTACTTTCCCTGTGTCGTCATGGGAACACAGCCTGGGTTTATTCACTTTGTGGCCACACATATGCACAGAAACACACACACACAGTCAAAGTCAGCGTGTGCGCATGTGAGCGAACATTTTGTAAAAATGCAGACGCATGCTTACTGTTCACCCACACACAGCGACAGGTTACACAACAGGGTGATCACAGGGTGCCAAAGTGGGTGTGTGCATGTTTAGGAACGTGTTAACCAGACAGAGGGATGTGGCTAAGATTTGGGGTAAAGGTTAGTCAGCTATTAGAGCACAGACAGGTATAGGATACAGAAGTGTGGGTGTGTGTGGCAGATAATGCTGATGACAGTGGGATGTGACGGGGTTAACAGATTAGCCTGACAGGATGAATGAGAATAAGTGGATTACATAACATCCACAGTTATTCAGTATTCATGTCCTCAGCAATCTGTATTTTTTAGTTATTCTGCGTGTCTGCCTGCGAATACGACTCACTTATAACAAGAGATACGTAAGAGAGCATGTGAAGTTATGTGTGTGTGTGTGTGTGAGTGTGTGTTACATTACCTGAATAAGAGTACGCAGTGACTCCACATATGACTGCTCTGTGTCTAAGAGGGTCATCATGACATGCTTCCTCATATCCTGTGAAGACAGAAGAATAAGAAAGAAATATAAGGTCACTTGATGTTTGTAGGGTCATCTAGGTCGTATCTAATGCTCCTTTATGCCATGAACAAACCACATAATATACAAACAGAAGCACATGCAATGCTGTACAAATATCGCAGTGGTGTTTTATGCTCACCTGCCCATGTGATTGCAGATGGAAAATAGCTATTAGCTAAATCTAATACAATATAATGCATTCTCCTAATTTTTTTGTACAGAGTCCCTTTTAAGTAAAAAATAAACTAGAATTCAAAAGGTCAAGTATGTCAAGTGTGTACCAGGTACAGCAAATACAACTGAATCTTGCTATGGAGGATCAGAAAGCACTGTGAGCTTTTAAAGGCCGTGCAAAGCCTAAAAACACTAAATACATTTGGTTTACTTGGAAATTCTACAAAGGATACAAAATTTGATATGGGGTAAATCTGAGCAGAATGCATGTTCACTCTTCAGAAAGTTAAGGCTTAAATTTTTAATCAGTGAATACAGAGGTGGAAAATGACAAAGAACGTCAAATGCAAAAAGAACACGAACACTGCTGGGCCAAAAAAAAAAACAAGAACTCCACCTAGATTTAACTAAGCTTATCATAGAGTGATTCATATGTTTTGTCTGGCAATAAGTTATTCAACCTCAACTGATGCAGTGAGATGCTTCTCATGCTGGAAAACATGCCCTGCAGTGATGGAATAATGCTCCTCAGTTTCAGACTGCTCAACAAGTTTGCCGAAACTGCTAAAACTAGGCTGAAGACCCTCCAATGCATTATTAAAACCTGGACAGATAGTCGTGAGCCTTGTTCAAGGAAGAAATGTAGTCAGAAAAAAAAAATCCTGATCCTTTCACCAATTGGTGAAATTAAATCCCTGAAAAAGCTGTTCAGCCTTAAGAGAACCACTTATCAGTGAGGATAATTGGGGGGAAACAAGCCTTCAATTCGCTAGGAAGAAGAAAGGTTGGACTTTGGATCAGTGGAAAAAGGTCATGAGGTCCGATTAGTTCAGATTTTCCCTTTTCCAGAGGGATGGGCTCATCAGGGTTAGTAAAGACGCGGATGAAATAAGGCACCCATCGTGCCTGGTGCCTACCATACTGAAGCAACTGCTCAAGGGGAGCTTGAGGGGTTGCTTCAGTAGAGCGGATCTAGATTGTTGCGACATTGGTTAAGCTTATCGCAACATTATCAAAGCTTAAAGAAATATTTGAATCCATATATCCATATATATATATATATATATATAT
>NW_024582376.1:4106561-4111561 GCF_018398535.1 Haplochromis burtoni
AAGAGAGTGATTCATATGTTTTGTCTGGCAATAAGTTATTCAACCTCAACTGATGCAGTGAGATGCTTCTCATGCTGGAAAACATGCCCTGCAGTGATGGAATAATGCTCCTCAGTTTCAGACTGCTCAACAAGTTTGCCGAAACTGCTAAAACTAGGCTGAAGACCCTCCAATGCATTATTAAAACCTGGACAGATAGTCGTGAGCCTTGTTCAAGGAAGAAATGTAGTCAGAAAAAAAAAATCCTGATCCTTTCACCAATTGGTGAAATTAAATCCCTGAAAAAGCTGTTCAGCCTTAAGAGAACCACTTATCAGTGAGGATAATTGGGGGGAAACCAAGCCTTCCAATTCCTGCTGATATTATCTATTTGCTAATATTTATAGATTTATTGGTATTGCATTTATACCAGCCGATATATGAAAATTAAAAAAGGAGAGAGGGGAGAAACCCCCTTCAGCCATGGTATGGGTGTTGATGTTGCATAGTTTATCAACCGGAGGTCATTTTGCACCATCTTTCATCAGTAACACGCATTTGGAACGGAACAGATACAAAAAGTAGCTTATCAAACAATAAAACAAGAAGATTTTTAAACCGCATTCTCATTGTATTTTACTAAGGAATCGATTAACTACACAGAACAAATGTTTAGTGAGATATCAGTTTCAAGTCCCCAAATATTGCTATCAGTATGAGTCTTACAAATCCTGTATCTGCCAGGCTCTAATAAATACAAACTGCTTCACGACAACCATAAAAACACAACAACTCACCCATAAAAATATACCAAAGCTAAACATTATCACTGTTAAGGTCATCCTCACTTTGAATGATAAGTGATGGCTGATAGCAGCATTCAACGCAGTTATCAAATTGTTTAGCTAATGCTCGCGCCAACAAGCCTGTGCTCCAGTTTTGTTTTTCTACTACATAACAGCATGATGACTTAGCCGTCCACCCTCTCATGAAAAAAACAAAAATGCCCAACAACACAGACTTCAAAACAGGTCCTCAAACATCAGGTAACACCAGTGTGGCTATTTCTATTTTTTTATATATATACATGTTTATAGTCTATGCTTCCACCTAAGCAACTAAGAACCTCTTTTAATCCCCTTGTATGGTTTTGGGTCATTCTGTGTACTAGGA
Organism: Haplochromis burtoni; assembly: GCF_018398535.1. Classification (NCBI taxonomy): domain Eukaryota; kingdom Metazoa; phylum Chordata; class Actinopteri; order Cichliformes; family Cichlidae; genus Haplochromis; species Haplochromis burtoni. The sequence goes on from NW_024582376.1 coordinate 4,107,714, forward strand.
GACAGACAAAAAAGTAAACAGGACCAACACATAACTTTGTAGGGCAGTGTGCAATCTTTTGTGAAAAGCTTTATGCAGCTGCACTCTTTACAGCTGTGTCCCATAATAACATGTGCAAATCTCTTTCTTGTTGGATAAAAAGAGGCCACAGAGAGAAAGAAAAGCGAACTTACAATTTCCCAATAACACAAAACTGAACTCAGTTGTGGTACTTAGAGTAATTGGGTACTTCAGTCCTTTCTGGCTAAAAATGACACTTTAAATTAAAGAGATATATTGGGAAATGGGAGTTATGTTCCTAACAGCGAAACACCGTGTGGCATTCTGTTTTTCTCATTTAGTGCAACACTTTAAAGCAACCGAGAAAAATACTGTCTGAAAAAATAAGCAGCACAAGCGGAAACCTGGTTCGTAAATTCGCCTATCGGTAAACTTTATTGTCTAAATGCACTATAGGCTATAACAAAATATCCATCTTATCGTGATAGTGTTGATATTTGGATCCGTAGAAATCCCCCGCGAAATAACTTCAAGTCAAACAGAACAGCATCGGGCAGAGTCGGATGTGTGAGCCGCGGCTTTAATGTTGAGCTGCAGTGTTTGCTTGAGCTGTGAAGAAAAACTTGCTTTACGGACCCCTGTACTCACACATTATTCAGGCACCAGAGCTCACAGAGGGACACAAGCGAACATATTGTACTCACAAAAACACACACATTCATCCAGACTGTTAACTGAACATAATGTCTGACACTGAATATGCGTACGAGAGGAGAAAAATTGGGCATTTAACCTGTTAGTGCTGTGAATTTCATCCCAAATAAGCAGACTGTGACGTCTTTCTGAGCAGATCCCAGTTCAGGGTGATTAAATTACACAAATTCATACCTTGTAGTTAAAGCTGCATCGTTGTCGAGATCAGTGGAAGCAGGTGACTCAGGTTTATAAAGGATATGTAATTTAGGAGGTACTATATATTATATGAGTAATTATTTTAATACTTTAAATTAGATAATTGAGCAGCAGCTTGTACTCCAATTCATACATGCCAGCTTTATGTGATCACAGGAGTCGGGGTGTGTGTGTGTGTGTGTGTGTGGCATTTTGAGTCATACATCATGGAATCTATTTATTATTAACAGCGAAGATGTTTTTCTTTCTAAAATATTAATTCTTCTCAGATGATCTGATATGTAAGACAAAAGCAGCTTGTGCTTTGCAGGTTTTATGAGATAACAGCAGTGATAGGAGTGGTTTTCTCTTTCCCTGATGAAAAAGCTGAGAACACTGTGGTGGTGACTGTGCCATGTTTGGTCTCTCTGCGCTTAAAAAAAGCCCCCATCTCTGTGCTGACAAGGACATTATTACATATCCAGTATTTATTGCACCTGTGCTTGATGAATTTCAGAGTGGTTCAGGTGTCAGGGCTAGAGTTGGCATCACCGGTCACAAACAGCCAGAGGCTGTGAGTCCAGCATGTGATGTAGCTAAAGCCCAAATTAGACTGTACAGACTCAGTGTGGCTGCTACAGTCTGACAGCCTGTCCGGGGTTAGTAGAAAAAGAATTGTATGTTTTTTTTATTGTCAATACATTTTGATTATATAGACCAGCGGTCCCCAACCCCCGGGCCTCGGACTGGTACCGGTCCGTGAGTCGTTTGGTACCGGGCTGCGAGAGTTGAGGCTCAGGTGTGACGTGAATAGTTTTCAGGGTTATTTTGTTATCGTTTTTATTGTTAACTCGGTTTTCCTGGGTCTTTTCACGTGTGTTATGAATAAATCTTCTTTTTTTCGGTACCGGTACTAGTTTTATTTTGTTGTATTTATCCGCGACACCTTAAAGGCCGGTCCGTGAAAATATTGTCGGGCATAAACCGGTCCGTGGCGCAAAAAAGGTTGGGGACCACTGATATAGACACTCCCTGGCCACTTTTTTAGGTACACCTGTTCAGCTGCAAATTCTAAGTCAACCAATCATGCGGTAGAAACTCATTTAGGCATGTAGACATGGTGAAACGTAAGAAAGGTGCTGGTCTGTGTTTAAGAAACTGCTGATCCACTGGGACTTTACCACACAGCTGTCTCTAGTGTTTACAGAGGATGAGCTGCAAAAGGGAAAAAAACCCCAAAAACACCAGGTTTCATCTCTGACCTTAATGATGGATCAAGGCCTGTAGCTGTGATAATAGAGTAGAAAGGAGTCATCCTCACTCATTAGACTGTGGCAGCTTTCCTTCTTCCATCTGCCTCTTTTAAGGTAATTTCAGATTACTACTCCCTGCAGCGTTAATATTACAGAGAAACAATCATAGGGGAGAGAAAAAAACAACATAATCGGTCAAGATCATACTTACTGCAGTTATTGTCTAGTTGCGCTTTCCTGTAAAAAGATGGATTATTACCAGCATGTTGGGTTTGCTCACATTCGCACCTGTAATTTGAACTCAAAGTCCAGTGATTTTGATAATTAGGCTGACTGCTTATTTGATGTCCTATTTGGCTGTTTTGTTCGGATCTCGGAATGATGTCTTGTTCCCGGATCTCTGTGTTTACTTGGCTAGAACTGATAAAAAATGGAGGTGGATCTTATTTTGGGAGTTGCATTAAATAAAAGCGCCTGTGAGGAATGTTCTAATATTCGGCTTGAAGAATGAAAACAAGTCGTGTTGCAGTCGTAGGGTGTTCAACATCTCTTCCTTTTCATGTGACTGAAAGCTGTTAATCCTGGATTCAGCTTTCCGTTTTGAAGGTTGACACCGCCTCAGCCCAGAGCGTCTTGACTTCAGCTCTACTGTGCCTGCCCCGTTGACCAATCAGCCTCTCAGCTGGGGTTACTATGGTAACCCTGCTAGCAAAATGAAACTGGCATTCCTAGCATTATTTCACTGTGTTCTGATGTGTCCATGTGTGATCTAATAAAAGCGACCAGCGCCGGACAGAGAAACATTCCTCTCCTCAGGGAAGCTCCCTTCATATTTAACTTGACTGTCGCGCACAAACGCTCGTTGTTTCCCCCATCTCTTTCTCGTCGGGGTCAAGTGGTCAGCAGCGTTGTTCACTCGACAGCTGTTGTAAGAGTGCAGTTAATTCAGCGCCATTGCACCTGAGTGTGAGGAAATGCGTATATTAACCGGAGTGAAAACAGCCAGTCTCATGAAGAAGCCGTTTCCATGAAGCTTCCGTGAGAAAGAAAGAGGATCCGCATTTGTTAAGTTGATTACTGTAAATGAGGTTTCATTTGTGTGAGACAGTCATGCAGGGACAGCTGTGCTCTTGTGTGGAGGAGCTGCAGCTGAAGTTGCTGGGTGGGGGGAGAAACCAGTTTCCAGCAAAGACCTGACGCGGAACCTGAGAGACACGTTCGGCCTTCAGTCGATCCATCAACATTTTAACATATTCATCAGTGTGCGTGTTGCTTCTGTGGACCATAACAGGGGACCAAACCACAGCTACTTAGGGGGCAATTAAGAACTATAAATGGATGATTACTATGTTGTTGTTTGCGTCCCTCTTTAGCTTTGTTTAATCCTGTATCTATGCTCCCCAACTCTATTGTGTTTGTGTTTGTTTGTCAGGGGTGAGTAGATTTGGAGAGAAGGAGCAGTTGAGCTTATTTACAGAGAAGTGTCACTGGCGGCTAACTTTCACTGCTGTTTCCTTATTTAAGAGGGCAAATCTTTCACTTACGATCACTCTGTTCTTCACACACACACACTTCTATACACATTCCTCCATCCATCCACACGCCACCTTTCACTCTCCAGCGGTGCCCCACAGCGCCCCTGGGGTCTCCTTAGATGCCAAACGCTAAACATAACCTTTCTGGGAAGTTATTGTTATGGTTATT
>NW_024582376.1:4113811-4134829 GCF_018398535.1 Haplochromis burtoni
AAGAGAGTGATTCATATGTTTTGTCTGGCAATAAGTTATTCAACCTCAACTGATGCAGTGAGATGCTTCTCATGCTGGAAAACATGCCCTGCAGTGATGGAATAATGCTCCTCAGTTTCAGACTGCTCAACAAGTTTGCCGAAACTGCTAAAACTAGGCTGAAGACCCTCCAATGCATTATTAAAACCTGGACAGATAGTCGTGAGCCTTGTTCAAGGAAGAAATGTAGTCAGAAAAAAAAAATCCTGATCCTTTCACCAATTGGTGAAATTAAATCCCTGAAAAAGCTGTTCAGCCTTAAGAGAACCACTTATCAGTGAGGATAATAATAGGGCGGAACCAATATGTCCATTCCTGCTGATATTATCTATTTGCTAATATTTATAGATTTATTGGTATTGCATTTATACCAGCCGATATATGAAAATTAAAAAAGGAGAGAGGGGAGAAACCCCCTTCAGCCATGGTATGGGTGTTGATGTTGCATAGTTTATCAACCGGAGGTCATTTTGCACCATCTTTCATCAGTAACACGCATTTGGAACGGAACAGATACAAAAAGTAGCTTATCAAACAATAAAACAAGAAGATTTTTAAACCGCATTCTCATTGTATTTTACTAAGGAATCGATTAACTACACAGAACAAATGTTTAGTGAGATATCAGTTTCAAGTCCCCAAATATTGCTATCAGTATGAGTCTTACAAATCCTGTATCTGCCAGGCTCTAATAAATACAAACTGCTTCACGACAACCATAAAAACACAACAACTCACCCATAAAAATATACCAAAGCTAAACATTATCACTGTTAAGGTCATCCTCACTTTGAATGATAAGTGATGGCTGATAGCAGCATTCAACGCAGTTATCAAATTGTTTAGCTAATGCTCGCGCCAACAAGCCTGTGCTCCAGTTTTGTTTTTCTACTACATAACAGCATGATGACTTAGCCGTCCACCCTCTCATGAAAAAAACAAAAATGCCCAACAACACAGACTTCAAAACAGGTCCTCAAACATCAGGTAACACCAGTGTGGCTATTTCTATTTTTTTATATATATACATGTTTATAGTCTATGCTTCCACCTAAGCAACTAAGAACCTCTTTTAATCCCCTTGTATGGTTTTGGGTCATTCTGTGTACTAGGAGACAGACAAAAAAGTAAACAGGACCAACACATAACTTTGTAGGGCAGTGTGCAATCTTTTGTGAAAAGCTTTATGCAGCTGCACTCTTTACAGCTGTGTCCCATAATAACATGTGCAAATCTCTTTCTTGTTGGATAAAAAGAGGCCACAGAGAGAAAGAAAAGCGAACTTACAATTTCCCAATAACACAAAACTGAACTCAGTTGTGGTACTTAGAGTAATTGGGTACTTCAGTCCTTTCTGGCTAAAAATGACACTTTAAATTAAAGAGATATATTGGGAAATGGGAGTTATGTTCCTAACAGCGAAACACCGTGTGGCATTCTGTTTTTCTCATTTAGTGCAACACTTTAAAGCAACCGAGAAAAATACTGTCTGAAAAAATAAGCAGCACAAGCGGAAACCTGGTTCGTAAATTCGCCTATCGGTAAACTTTATTGTCTAAATGCACTATAGGCTATAACAAAATATCCATCTTATCGTGATAGTGTTGATATTTGGATCCGTAGAAATCCCCCGCGAAATAACTTCAAGTCAAACAGAACAGCATCGGGCAGAGTCGGATGTGTGAGCCGCGGCTTTAATGTTGAGCTGCAGTGTTTGCTTGAGCTGTGAAGAAAAACTTGCTTTACGGACCCCTGTACTCACACATTATTCAGGCACCAGAGCTCACAGAGGGACACAAGCGAACATATTGTACTCACAAAAACACACACATTCATCCAGACTGTTAACTGAACATAATGTCTGACACTGAATATGCGTACGAGAGGAGAAAAATTGGGCATTTAACCTGTTAGTGCTGTGAATTTCATCCCAAATAAGCAGACTGTGACGTCTTTCTGAGCAGATCCCAGTTCAGGGTGATTAAATTACACAAATTCATACCTTGTAGTTAAAGCTGCATCGTTGTCGAGATCAGTGGAAGCAGGTGACTCAGGTTTATAAAGGATATGTAATTTAGGAGGTACTATATATTATATGAGTAATTATTTTAATACTTTAAATTAGATAATTGAGCAGCAGCTTGTACTCCAATTCATACATGCCAGCTTTATGTGATCACAGGAGTCGGGGTGTGTGTGTGTGTGTGTGTGTGGCATTTTGAGTCATACATCATGGAATCTATTTATTATTAACAGCGAAGATGTTTTTCTTTCTAAAATATTAATTCTTCTCAGATGATCTGATATGTAAGACAAAAGCAGCTTGTGCTTTGCAGGTTTTATGAGATAACAGCAGTGATAGGAGTGGTTTTCTCTTTCCCTGATGAAAAAGCTGAGAACACTGTGGTGGTGACTGTGCCATGTTTGGTCTCTCTGCGCTTAAAAAAAGCCCCCATCTCTGTGCTGACAAGGACATTATTACATATCCAGTATTTATTGCACCTGTGCTTGATGAATTTCAGAGTGGTTCAGGTGTCAGGGCTAGAGTTGGCATCACCGGTCACAAACAGCCAGAGGCTGTGAGTCCAGCATGTGATGTAGCTAAAGCCCAAATTAGACTGTACAGACTCAGTGTGGCTGCTACAGTCTGACAGCCTGTCCGGGGTTAGTAGAAAAAGAATTGTATGTTTTTTTTATTGTCAATACATTTTGATTATATTAGACCAGCGGTCCCCAACCCCCGGGCCTCGGACTGGTACCGGTCCGTGAGTCGTTTGGTACCGGGCTGCGAGAGTTGAGGCTCAGGTGTGACGTAATATTTTTCAGGGTTATTTTGTTATCGTTTTTATTGTTAACTCGGTTTTCCTGGGTCTTTTCACGTGTGTTATGAATAAATCTTCTTTTTTTTCGGTACCGGTACTAGTTTTATTTTGTTGTATTTATCCGCGACACCTTAAAGGCCGGTCCGTGAAAATATGTCGGGCATAAACCGGTCCGTGGCGCAAAAAAGGTTGGGGACCACTGATATAGACACTCCCTGGCCACTTTTTTAGGTACACCTGTTCAGCTGCAAATTCTAAGTCAACCAATCATGCGGTAGAAACTCATTTAGGCATGTAGACATGGTGAAACGTAAGAAAGGTGCTGGTCTGTGTTTAAGAAACTGCTGATCCACTGGGACTTTACCACACAGCTGTCTCTAGTGTTTACAGAGGATGAGCTGCAAAAGGGAAAAAAACCCCAAAAACACCAGGTTTCATCTCTGACCTTAATGATGGATCAAGGCCTGTAGCTGTGATAATAGAGTAGAAAGGAGTCATCCTCACTCATTAGACTGTGGCAGCTTTCCTTCTTCCATCTGCCTCTTTTAAGGTAATTTCAGATTACTACTCCCTGCAGCGTTAATATTACAGAGAAACAATCATAGGGGAGAGAAAAAAACAAACATAATCGGTCAAGATCATACTTACTGCAGTTATTGTCTAGTTGCGCTTTCCTGTAAAAAGATGGATTATTACCAGCATGTTGGGTTTGCTCACATTCGCACCTGTAATTTGAACTCAAAGTCCAGTGATTTTGATAATTAGGCTGACTGCTTATTTGATGTCCTATTTGGCTGTTTTGTTCGGATCTCGGAATGATGTCTTGTTCCCGGATCTCTGTGTTTACTTGGCTAGAACTGATAAAAAATGGAGGTGGATCTTATTTTGGGAGTTGCATTAAATAAAAGCGCCTGTGAGGAATGTTTCTAATATTCGGCTTGAAGAATGAAAACAAGTCGTGTTGCAGTCGTAGGGTGTTCAACATCTCTTCCTTTTCATGTGACTGAAAGCTGTTAATCCTGGATTCAGCTTTCCGTTTTGAAGGTTGACACCGCCTCAGCCCAGAGCGTCTTGACTTCAGCTCTACTGTGCCTGCCCCGTTGACCAATCAGCCTCTCAGCTGGGGTTACTATGGTAACCCTGCTAGCAAAATGAAACTGGCATTCCTAGCATTATTTCACTGTGTTCTGATGTGTCCATGTGTGATCTAATAAAAGCGACCAGCGCCGGACAGAGAAACATTCCTCTCCTCAGGGAAGCTCCCTTCATATTTAACTTGACTGTCGCGCACAAACGCTCGTTGTTTCCCCCATCTCTTTCTCGTCGGGGTCAAGTGGTCAGCAGCGTTGTTCACTCGACAGCTGTTGTAAGAGTGCAGTTAATTCAGCGCCATTGCACCTGAGTGTGAGGAAATGCGTATATTAACCGGAGTGAAAACAGCCAGTCTCATGAAGAAGCCGTTTCCATGAAGCTTCCGTGAGAAAGAAAGAGGATCCGCATTTGTTAAGTTGATTACTGTAAATGAGGTTTCATTTGTGTGAGACAGTCATGCAGGGACAGCTGTGCTCTTGTGTGGAGGAGCTGCAGCTGAAGTTGCTGGGTGGGGGGAGAAACCAGTTTCCAGCAAAGACCTGACGCGGAACCTGAGAGACACGTTCGGCCTTCAGTCGATCCATCAACATTTTAACATATTCATCAGTGTGCGTGTTGCTTCTGTGGACCATAACAGGGGACCAAACCACAGCTACTTAGGGGGCAATTAAGAACTATAAATGGATGATTACTATGTTGTTGTTTGCGTCCCTCTTTAGCTTTGTTTAATCCTGTATCTATGCTCCCCAACTCTATTGTGTTTGTGTTTGTTTGTCAGGGGTGAGTAGATTTGGAGAGAAGGAGCAGTTGAGCTTATTTACAGAGAAGTGTCACTGGCGGCTAACTTTCACTGCTGTTTCCTTATTTAAGAGGGCAAATCTTTCACTTACGATCACTCTGTTCTTCACACACACACACTTCTATACACATTCCTCCATCCATCCACACGCCACCTTTCACTCTCCAGCGGTGCCCCACAGCGCCCCTGGGGTCTCCTTAGATGCCAAACGCTAAACATAACCTTTCTGGGAAGTTATTGTTATGGTTATTTATAGGACACAGCGCTGCTGGCAGAGCGGAGCAGGGGAAGAGGGGGGAAAAGCCTCCTCTGTGTTTAGCTGTGTGTGTGTGTGTTGTGGGTGTGTGTGTGTGTGTGTGTGTGTGTGTGTGTTGTGTGTGTGTGTGTGTGTGTGTGTGAGAGTGGCTGGAGTAGGTGCATCAGCTGATGACAACTTGTGGTTATATATGCACCATAGGCTGATGAATATGTTAAAATGTTGATGGATCGACTGAAGGCCGAACGTGTCTCTCAGGTTCCGCGTCAGGTCTTTGCTGGAAACTGGTTTCTCCCCCCACCCAGCAACTTCAGCTGCAGCTCCTCCACACAAGAGCACAGCTGTCCCTGCATGACTGTCTCACACAAATGAAACCTCATTTACAGTAATCAACTTAACAAATGCGGATCCTCTTTCTTTCTCACGGAAGCTTCATGGAAACGGCTTCTTCATGAGACTGGCTGTTTTCACTCCGGTTAATATACGCATTTCCTCACACTCAGGTGCAATGGCGCTGAATTAACTGCACTCTTACAACAGCTGTCGAGTGAACAACGCTGCTGACCACTTGACCCCGACGAGAAAGAGATGGGGGAAACAACGAGCGTTTGTGCGCGACAGTCAAGTTAAATATGAAGGGAGCTTCCCTGAGGACAGGAATGTTTCTCTGTCCGGCGCTGGTCGCTTTTATTAGATCACACATGGACACATCAGAACACAGTGAAATAATGCTAGGAATGCCAGTTTCATTTTGCTAGCAGGGTTACCATAGTAACCCCAGCTGAGAGGCTGATTGGTCAACGGGGCAGGCACAGTAGAGCTGAAGTCAAGACGCTCTGGGCTGAGGCGGTGTCAACCTTCAAAACGGAAAGCTGAATCCAGGATTAACAGCTTTCAGTCACATGAAAAGGAAGAGATGTTGAACACCCTACGACTGCAACACGACTTGTTTTCATTCTTCAAGCCGAATATTAGAACATTCCTCACAGGCGCTTTTATTTAATGCAACTCCCAAAATAAGATCCACCTCCATTTTTTATCAGTTCTAGCCAAGTAAACACAGAGATCCGGGAACAAGACATCATTCCGAGATCCGAACAAAACAGCCAAATAGGACATCAAATAAGCAGTCAGCCTAATTATCAAAATCACTGGACTTTGAGTTCAAATTACAGGTGCGAATGTGAGCAAACCCAACATGCTGGTAATAACCCATCTTTTTACAGGAAAGCGCAACTAGACAATAACTGCAGTAAGTATGATCTTGACCGATTATGTTGTTTTTTTCTCTCCCCTATGATTGTTTCTCTGTAATATTAACGCTGCAGGGAGTAGTAATCTGAAATTACCTTAAAAGAGGCAGATGGAAGAAGGAAAGCTGCCACAGTCTAATGAGTGAGGATGACTCCTTTCTACTCTATTATCACAGCTACAGGCCTTGATCCATCATTAAGGTCAGAGATGAAACCTGGTGTTTTTGGGGGTTTTTTCCCTTTTGCAGCTCATCCTCTGTAAACACTAGAGACAGCTGTGTGGTAAAGTCCCAGTGGATCAGCAGTTTCTTAAACACAGACCAGCACCTTTCTTACGTTTCACCATGTCTACATGCCTAAATGAGTTTCTACCGCATGATTGGTTGACTTAGAATTTGCAGCTGAACAGGTGTACCTAAAAAAGTGGCCAGGGAGTGTCTATATCAGTGGTCCCCAACCTTTTTTGCGCCACGGACCGGTTTATGCCCGACAATATTTTCACGGACCGGCCTTTAAGGTGTCGGGATAAATACAACAAAATAAAACTAGTACCGGTACCGAAAAAAAGAAGATTTATTCATAACACACGTGAAAAGACCCAGGAAAACCGAGTTAACATAAAAACGATAACAAAATAACCTGAAAACTATTCACGTCACACCTGAGCCTCAACTCTCGCAGCCCGGTACCAAACGACTCACGGACCGGTACCAGTCCGAGGCCCGGGGGTTGGGGACCGCTGGTCTATATAATCAAAATGTATTGACAATAAAAAAAACATACAATTCTTTTTCTACTAACCCCGGACAGGCTGTCAGACTGTAGCAGCCACACTGAGTCTGTACAGTCTAATTTGGGCTTTAGCTACATCACATGCTGGACTCACAGCCTCTGGCTGTTTGTGACCGGTGATGCCAACTCTAGCCCTGACACCTGAACCACTCTGAAATTCATCAAGCACAGGTGCAATAAATACTGGATATGTAATAATGTCCTTGTCAGCACAGAGATGGGGGCTTTTTTTAAGCGCAGAGAGACCAAACATGGCACAGTCACCACCACAGTGTTCTCAGCTTTTTCATCAGGGAAAGAGAAAACCACTCCTATCACTGCTGTTATCTCATAAAACCTGCAAAGCACAAGCTGCTTTTGTCTTACATATCAGATCATCTGAGAAGAATTAATATTTTAGAAAGAAAAACATCTTCGCTGTTAATAATAAATAGATTCCATGATGTATGACTCAAAATGCCACACACACACACACACACACACACCCCGACTCCTGTGATCACATAAAGCTGGCATGTATGAATTGGAGTACAAGCTGCTGCTCAATTATCTAATTTAAAGTATTAAAATAATTACTCATATAATATATAGTACCTCCTAAATTACATATCCTTTATAAACCTGAGTCACCTGCTTCCACTGATCTCGACAACGATGCAGCTTTAACTACAAGGTATGAATTTGTGTAATTTAATCACCCTGAACTGGGATCTGCTCAGAAAGACGTCACAGTCTGCTTATTTGGGATGAAATTCACAGCACTAACAGGTTAAATGCCCAATTTTTCTCCTCTCGTACGCATATTCAGTGTCAGACATTATGTTCAGTTAACAGTCTGGATGAATGTGTGTGTTTTTGTGAGTACAATATGTTCGCTTGTGTCCCTCTGTGAGCTCTGGTGCCTGAATAATGTGTGAGTACAGGGGGTCCGTAAAGCAAGTTTTTCTTCACAGCTCAAGCAAACACTGCAGCTCAACATTAAAGCCGCGGCTCACACATCCGACTCTGCCCGATGCTGTTCTGTTTGACTTGAAGTTATTTCGCGGGGGATTTCTACGGATCCAAATATCAACACTATCACGATAAGATGGATATTTTGTTATAGCCTATAGTGCATTTAGACAATAAAGTTTACCGATAGGCGAATTTACGAACCAGGTTTCCGCTTGTGCTGCTTATTTTTTCAGACAGTATTTTTCTCGGTTGCTTTAAAGTGTTGCACTAAATGAGAAAAACAGAATGCCACACGGTGTTTCGCTGTTAGGAACATAACTCCCATTTCCCAATATATCTCTTTAATTTAAAGTGTCATTTTTAGCCAGAAAGGACTGAAGTACCCAATTACTCTAAGTACCACAACTGAGTTCAGTTTTGTGTTATTGGGAAATTGTAAGTTCGCTTTTCTTTCTCTCTGTGGCCTCTTTTTATCCAACAAGAAAGAGATTTGCACATGTTATTATGGGACACAGCTGTAAAGAGTGCAGCTGCATAAAGCTTTTCACAAAAGATTGCACACTGCCCTACAAAGTTATGTGTTGGTCCTGTTTACTTTTTTGTCTGTCTCCTAGTACACAGAATGACCCAAAACCATACAAAGGGATTAAAAGAGGTTCTTAGTTGCTTAGGTGGAAGCATAGACTATAAACATGTATATATATAAAAAAATAGAAATAGCCACACTGGTGTTACCTGATGTTTGAGGACCTGTTTTGAAGTCTGTGTTGTTGGGCATTTTTGTTTTTTTCATGAGAGGGTGGACGGCTAAGTCATCATGCTGTTATGTAGTAGAAAAACAAAACTGGAGCACAGGCTTGTTGGCGCGAGCATTAGCTAAACAATTTGATAACTGCGTTGAATGCTGCTATCAGCCATCACTTATCATTCAAAGTGAGGATGACCTTAACAGTGATAATGTTTAGCTTTGGTATATTTTTATGGGTGAGTTGTTGTGTTTTTATGGTTGTCGTGAAGCAGTTTGTATTTATTAGAGCCTGGCAGATACAGGATTTGTAAGACTCATACTGATAGCAATATTTGGGGACTTGAAACTGATATCTCACTAAACATTTGTTCTGTGTAGTTAACCGATTCCTTAGTAAAATACAATGAGAATGCGGTTTAAAAATCTTCTTGTTTTATTGTTTGATAAGCTACTTTTTGTATCTGTTCCGTTCCAAATGCGTGTTACTGATGAAAGATGGTGCAAAATGACCTCCGGTTGATAAACTATGCAACATCAACACCCATACCATGGCTGAAGGGGGTTTCTCCCCTCTCTCCTTTTTTAATTTTCATATATCGGCCGGTATAAATGCAATACCAATAAATCTATAAATATTAGCAAATAGATAATATCAGCAGGACTGACATATTGGTCAGCCTCTATTATTTATCCACTAAAGTTAACTATTGTAACTCGCTTTTGTAGCAAGCATAGGTGGCTAGATTAGCTTTTTGACCTAAATTAAAGAAGGTCATAAGCATTTTTATTTTATTAATTTGTTTATTCTAATTAATTGTACTTAAAAAAAAAACCAACATTAGGACAACATTAGTGAATTTAGTTGAAAAATATGTTAACATAATGTGTTCTGAGCTGAAGTTTGCTCACTGAAAGCATCAGAGTCAGCATTGCAGCTCCTTCCAGTTGCTCTCGTCACTTCTCATCACCCACTCCCAACCTCCCCCCTCCCGACTACTGTATCCCCTGGCAACAGCCTGGCAAAAGCAGCAACAGGCGTCCTCTTAGCCCAAAGAGAAAACATCCTCATCGCCTATCATTTCCTTTTATCATTTTCCCTTTATTTATAGGCAGCTGTAAACATTTAGATGGATTTTCACATTGTTGAAGTAGCAGCTCTGAAAGCAAGGGACCTCCATCCTTCGCTTCTTTTACAGTGTTCTAGCTTTCTTTCTGTACAATTCTGGCATGCAGATAAAAAGCATAAATGTGCATCTCTATGGGCTTCTCTAATTGTCATTTGCAGGCCCAGACTGCTCTGACCTACTCTATAGTGATCAATTGTATTTTCTCTCAGACACACGAATGAACTATTGATCCCCCTTCCTAGCTTCTCCATCCTCAGCTCTTTAAATTCATCGCCTGTCCCAACTTTTCCTCTGTGCCTCTTCCTGTAAATAGCTCCTCACCTTGGTTTCACCTCTCTTTCGCACAGTCAATAAAACAGTTAGTGCAGAGGTGTGTATTTGGTACTTGCACCATTTCACACAAAATAAAATCTAAAGAAAATGAATAACTGGCTTGTTGGCATTTTTGATTTTTGAGCTAAGTTATCAAGTATTTACTGATTTGGGGATTTATAATGTGAAAAACAATCTTCCTAAGTCGATGAACTAATTGGCCGAGAGATTTGTAGATGATAGAATTTTAATTTTGCAGAACTTTTGGAGCCCTAACTTTTATTTGCGTCCTATATCAAAAGATATCAGTTGTTCTAGCTTGTTTTGATCGGCCACCGATCCCACATGATGATGATGATGATGATGATGATGATGATGATGATGATGATGATGATGATGATGACAGCTAAAGGTTAACCAAAAATCCAATTGCGGTCTCACGGCCGAATTATCATAAATAGACAAAACATGCACAATGCTTCAGGATGTTTCATAGACATGAAATTTATGCAGTATTGTTACTAAAAACCATGATCTATCTCCCACGTAAATGATACTGATAGTTACAGAAACAAAACATCACCTGAACATGACTTTAGGTCTATTTTGTGGAGTTTGTATAAAAATTATTTATTTGTAGTTTTGTAACTGTGTGGATAGCTTCTGTACTGATGGCATTATCAGAGCTATCATATAAAAGTTTTCAAATACCCTAAAGACGCACAAAACATAAACTGATTCTGGTAGAGAATTTTTAATTACTAGTTTTTAAATAAATGTGGCTAATTTTCACAAATAATCCAGTGATTTCTTTGCTTGAAACTGTAATTTCTAAAGAAAGGTGAGATATTAGGCACTTGGGTACCACTGTCCCCACATTATGTAACATACATTAAGTGGGGGCTTGTCTGGGATTTGGACTCAGTACCTGTAACTATTTTAGTATTTATTAATTTTACTCTTCAGTAATATTTTACAAACAAAAAGATGAATAAATAGATCTAATAAATATTAAAATGGCCTTCGTTACTACTCTATTTACTAATTTTTAGTAATTTTTAGAAATGATATGAGTCTTTGTAAACTGTTAGCTGTAACCCTCTAAAAACACACAAGAAGCACGGTCCTTATTCCCAAATCAGAAAAAAAGGTTCAAAATTTATTAGGATGTACATGTAGGATGTAGGATTCAAGCAGGGTTAGTTTATACATAGCATACTAACACACTTCAATAGCTGGTTCATATCAACAGGCTGGGTTATAAGATTAGCGGCTCTACAGAGGCTGGGTTATGTCTACAGTTTACGTGTTCACACATGTTTGTTTGTTGGTTCTGTCCCCAGTCAAGCATACATAAGTCGACTACAATAGGATGAGATTTGCATGCAAAAAGACAACTTTGCAGAGGATGCTTCAAAATAACCTAATCAGCTGTAAGCAAATGTCATTAAAAGAGTGGATGGTGAGATTCATAAAAGGGCACAGATAGACGAACAGTGAGACTTCAGTGAGTGGTCCGAGCGTCTCTGACAGTAGGTGTTAGAGCTAATCGTGTGATTCACTCAGCTCTAATTGTATTATAGACATGCAACACATAGAGACAGAGGGGGGTCTGAAAAAAGACATTATCCAGTGGAGACAGATAAAATAAAACTAGGAATGAGCTATAAAAATGAAAGAAATGCAGGGAAATTAGGACAACACAAACAGAATTTGAGGCAGCCAAAAGGGGAGAAGAAGTTAAAGAAAGGGAATTTAAAAAAGCTGATATAAAACAGGTTGGACAGAGTGGAAAACTAAACCGAGCTGGATCAGCCAATGATAACTTTTAATATGCAGAGAAGGGCAACACACAACTTTATGTGCTACAAATAAACAAAAACCACTGATCTACCTCTCCATTGGGGCTTCCAGCATTAAGTCCATTTCCATTCAGATTCCCACTGGAGTTACTATTGCCGTTGTTGTTTCTGAACTGATCCACTGCATCTCTGTAGCCAGCTTCTCCTCCTCCTCCATCTCTCTCTCCTCCTCCTTCATCTCCTGTATTCTCTCCATTCTCATTCATTTCCTCCAAAGCGATGCTGAACTGCGCTAGGGTTCGAACCATCTGAAGCATACGGAACGGTCCGTGTGCCCGAACGCACACTCACTTTGGCACATAAGACACTCCCGCGAGGCAGCCCGTGAAGGTTTCTACCCGTTTGTTTACTCACACAAACTCGGTCTTCATCTCTGCCAGATAAAGAAAAGCAGACACACCTGACGGTCGAAGGATTCCCCCCACCTTTCCCTCTTACCACGTTAAATAAAGCATGTTTCCTGCAGCTGTTTTCTTGCAGCCTGCCTGCTCTCCCATAAATGTAATCTCGTGTCTTCGGTTCGCGCCCGCTCTAGAGCAGGTAGGCTCAGCTGCGCAGCTCGTCAAAGTGAAAGACAAGGGAGTGCACTTCAGCATGTATGCATGGGTGTCTGATCTGTTTCTGCTGCACGGATGATGTAAGCAAGACCTGAGTGCATGTCGTGGTGTGTCTGTGTGCGGCACAGGGGAGAGATAGAAAGTGCGTGTGTGCACACGTCTGCGTGTGTGGGTGTGTTCAAGTGTGTCCTGGCCCTCCCCCTGGGTGTGTATAATAAGAGACAGCAGGCAGGGCAGACGCTCACAGCGCTTAGGCTCCTCTTCACACCAGCCAGGCTCGACCAATCCCCCCCACAGATACTCGATTGAAGCATCTTAGGATGAGCAGCGTGCCGTTTAAAATCCATCCACTTCCTCTCTAACTTATCAAATAAAGCCTTCGCCATGAGGAAGGTCTTTTGAGCGTCAAAGAGAAGTCACTACAAAGTTCCCCTCCTGCCATTACAGTGAGAAACAGATTTGAAAAGGGAAAGCCATTTCTGCTTCTTCTGTTTCTACACTGTCAGGCTGAGCAGAGCAGTGAATAGCAGCAGCAGCAGCCCACACATAACCATGACAACAGTGAGCAAAGGTGTCCTTTTAAAATGACTGTACCTGAGTTTTGTTGTTTTTTCCTTCCAACTATGACCACTTACACTGCTTACCATTTTTGTACAAGCAAACTTCAGTTTTAACTCTAAAAACATGAAGGCTGTTTTCAAAAATCTCCCAATTTGTCTTTGATTAATTGATCACATTACTGCCTCCAACAATCCAATGACATGCATGTTTTGTTGAGCAGAGATTTTAACTTAGTCATAGGTCTGAATTTGACCGTGAGGCGTGTCTGACTCTCTGTGTATTAGCCCTGTAATGGGCTGGTGACCTAACTGGGGCAGGGTCTCCCATCACCCCAAACTAGACTAGTACTGGACTTTCCTTTAGGATTGTGAAGACGCAGAGCAACACGCGAGAGTTAGCTCATCAGAAAAAGAATGAGCTGTACCAGAGGATGGACATGTTCATGTTTTGGACAGAGAAGACAGATGGTTTGAGGGTGAGGAGTACAGGAGGCCATCTCCCTCATTCCTGGTTATTGGTATAACCTGGAATCCTATCAGAGTTATTTGACTGAGTGTTTAATGCCCATATTTCTTAAATTTGTCCATTTTTACATACATATGTCCTTGAAAACATCAGTGAGGAAAGCTTTCGAATCATCCAACACAATAAAACATATCCACAAGAACTTAACAAACATGAAGTTTAATATTTCAAATTAATAGTAATGGACGGATGGACAGACAGAAGCTAATGGTAAACACTGAGCGTAACGTAACAAGGTAAACTGGGGTCATACACTGTTGAATTTCAGTATGAGGCGACTTTTAGTCTCTTTTTTTCAGTCACAAATAACCTCAAACAGACTTTAGGCTCTTTCTCTCCAACAGAGATCAGACAAAAGGTCACCAAACAGACATTTAAAGGTCAAGCCCGTGGCTTGGAAATTGTCTTTTAATCCTTGTTGCTATAGGAACAATAAGTCACTTATGAAAGTGTAGTGACAGGGATCAGATTTCAGGGATGTCTGGAGTGTAGCAGATATTTTTTAATATTCAATTCAATTCATGTTTTGCCTCAGGGTTTCTGTTTCTTTTCCAGCAAAATACCTTTAATGCCAAACAAAGAGCATCATAAACACTTACAAAAGCACTCGCTCCTTCCTCAGAGCTCCAGTGCTTTCTATATTTTAACTTTTTTCCTTTACATATGCCTCTCTGTGTTCTTTGGTATGCTAACATTAACACCATTTGTCTTTGCCAGAAATCGCCCTCTTCTAACTGTGACGTTATTACCTTTAATGGTACCCCACAATAAAAGAATAAGGCCAGGGTATCTGCACTGAAGTATACTGCTTTAGTATAAGACTCAGTAACTCAGTCCAAAAACTGATATTTTTAAGTATCAGTTTAATGGTTAAAAATACAGCTCTCGCTCAAGTTTAGACCTAACGTTAAGCAGTCAAACATTACATCAGTTAAATGTAGAGATAAGCAAAAAAACAAATAAATAAAATAACGACATTAGCCACTGTAGCTTGTAGTTTCAAAGCCTCGAGGTTAGCATTATAGCGGGCACAGTTTTCTGGAGCCAGAAGTGAACAATGGACATCCAGAGACATGGTGGGTGAAGGGCAAGACACTGATAATTCATACGGTCTGCAGCACATTAGGGCACATGATATACAGGATTTATGCTTCTGCATAAAAACAACATAACCTGATATGCAGCTCTAACTCGGCCCATTATCACAGTGACTGGCTGGTTCAATACTGTCATTTGCTCCTGCACATTTTAGTTTACTTCTACTTCTACGGTCCCATTTAGCGTAAAACACAAAACAAAACCGCATATTTTTGAGGGGGTGATTGATCCACCCAGCCCAGGTGCAAAGTCTGGCTTCAAAACATCAAGGTGGCGATCACCAAAATACTTAAAATGAAGTTGCAGGGCATTTGCCATGAGCGGTAAAATTAGCTAAAGCCTAAAAGACCAAAACCATTTTTCACTGAACTAACAGCATGTCCTGGTATAGGTGTCATGTGTGGTTCACTGATGTGTGTTTAACACCTCTTCTTTTGAGCCGCGAGAGTGCACACATGTCACAATCCTCACCTGAACCAGTTACATCAGCATCTTGTGTGGCATCTTGTTTCCATAGCAACCCCAGTGTGCTCACATCCTCTGGCTTCCTGTTTAGCTCGGGACTAACACACTTGCTAGGTTCAGGTGCATATGTGGATGCGTGCACATGTACAATCAGCGGGCCGTCTGACACAGGAGCGTTTTCCTGAATGAGTTAGCGGCTGGTAGAAGG
The DNA here is from genome assembly GCF_018398535.1 of Haplochromis burtoni. Taxonomy (NCBI): domain Eukaryota; kingdom Metazoa; phylum Chordata; class Actinopteri; order Cichliformes; family Cichlidae; genus Haplochromis; species Haplochromis burtoni. The sequence continues at coordinate 4,129,282 of NW_024582376.1, forward strand.
CTGACCCAGATTTCCTACCCGTGTGTGTTCTCAGCCATACAAACTAGACTGCACGGTCGGATTAAGATCACTGTGGCCTTTAGAGGAAGAATTACACAGTTGTGACTATATTCAGGTACTGATTGTCAGAAAAGATGAATAAGTGGACTGAACAAATGACTCTCACTCACTCTCACAACCTTTTTGCCGTTTTCAACTCACAGACGCAGGCAGTAATCAGCTGATACATAAAACAACAACAAAAGCTGCATTAAAAAATACACACCACAGCTCCATCCCAGACACACACATGTGGGTAATCACAAGTGGGATGCATTTGCAGCTGTGGTTCAAACCTCATACTTCCTCCACGCCCTGCAAAGAAATGCGTGCGTGGTTTAATACTTTGCTCAGCGGCTCTGCCTGTCTGCCTGCATCAGTGAGTGACACAAAGTGCTGCTAAATGACAGCTGATGTGACATCTGCATTGCAACCTCTGAGCCAACATCACCCCACAAAACTGAGTCAGCCTGGAGGCAGCCCATAGATAAACATGTAGGAGGGCTGACGACACCTGTCACCCAGGTCCCCAGGTGTGTGAGTTGGAGACAAAGAGAGTGAGAGTGAGGTGGACGCATGACTGGCCAAACAGATCAAAACAGATTTGTCATCACACACCTGTACAGGGACACACCCCCTGCCATCTGAGCCTCTGTTTATGTGTTTCTGTGTGTCTTGCTGCGGGGAGTGTAGCTCTGTTAACCTCCCTGTGTCAATGCTGGGTAACAAGATAACAGCAAGCTATTCCAGGGAGAAGAACACTGGCATTGCTAGCGAACACGTGGGAGCTCTAGTCAGGAAACTTTAATGACTCCTCAGTCTTCTTTTCACATTTCTGTTTCCAGATACATCTTTCCATCTCGCCCACTCTCCATCTGTGTGTGTACAGATACAAATATATATATATCTGAGCTGGATGAATCTGTGGCCACAACCTCCTGCAGACACCGATAACTGTAACCAGCTGTATTTATGAAAACAAAAACACACGCAGAGCAACAGCTAAAGAAGAGCAGAGCACATTTTAGTGTACACACATGCATAAACACAACCCACAAGGGGGCAGTAGTAATAACGAAACCAATCATTACAGGGTGTAAGTGTTTTTTACTCTCATCCTGCCACTGGCACAAGATAAAAACCATTGTAAAGACACAACAGGACTGATTTAACCCACTTATCCAAAGATGGGCTCCAGCAAAATACTCTATAAATAAAGAATATTCTGTCCTCTTGTTTTCCCCCGGGTAGTTGATACTTGTCTTCGGGTCAAAAATGAGAGTCTTTGAAAGTTTAATAAGGAAAGTAAACAGCATCTGGTATCACACCAGAGCCGTGTCGAGGATGTTGTTGTTGAGGCCTTAGTGAGCATGTGTGTGAGGGAGAGAGAGAGAGATCACATGTAACAAGATCTACTTGCTCTCCAAATAAGCCCCTATGGGTCTGCGTGCATGTGCGTATGTGTGTGAGAAAGAGACAGAAAAAGAGGAGCGAAAGAGAGAGAGCGTGTGGTGAAAAGAGCCTTTGTCCCCAAGAGGTGAGGCTGAGGCAAGGACACGACTGACGACTGAGCTAATACACGTGTGCAACGCAACATGCACGTACTGATTTAAAGCTAAGGTAGCTAAGGGCACGCAATCATGGAAACACCTAAACAAATAATATAGTCATGGTATTTAGACAAACAAAATCAAAACTTGTGGATTCAGACCCTCAGTTAAAGCCAAATATTGAATCTTATAGGTTATAGAATGCTCCTGTAGTTTAACTGTGCATCCAAAGCATTTTATTCTACGTCTTTATGCGAGGTCTAACTATCATGCACACATTCACACTCAAGCAGAAGCATCAAGGGGAATTTGGGGTTCAGCACCTTGCTCAACAACGCTTCAAAGTGCCGACTGGGAGAACTGAATTCTACCACGGAAATATCGATTGATGAGCCACCGACCCTTCGGAGCAGCAGCCATGTCCATCTTAATATTACCATCAAAATCAAAAGCAACCTAAAGCTTATATCGATCACCAATTTTGGTATGAGTATTCACTCTTCCTCAAATACACTGCATTTGAGTGTATTTTTAGAAATGAATTGATCACATCATCTACCCCAATAAAGTATTTTAAATGACCTCCTAACAGTAAATTGACCATTTAGGAGTGATTACTGTATAGGAGGATTAAAGTGTGGAATGTGAACTGAACAGAAAAACAAAAACAAAAACGGGGACCTTGCAAAGATGTCATAAAAAAATCATGTAGATTCATGCACGTGTTAGTTAGCGCACGTTCTCCACAGGAACTTTATCGGCCGACACACCCGAGTTCAACCAGACAGCATTACAGTGACACACGCAGCTTTTGATCAACTCTTCATCCAAGTCCTTGATTTCCAGTCTCACCGCAGCCTTTTAATCTGACATCCCCTCCACTTCCTGTCCAGCAACCTACCCCACAAATCACTGGGCTGTGACAGATAGCCATCAGCCACAGAGACTAGCCTTAACCCTAACATCGCTCCGGAAATACCTTGTCTGTCTCTGTGTCTCCCACCCAGTTTGTCCTTTCTGACACCCTGCGCCACCTCTCTTTCGCTGAGCTAATCCCTAGATTTCGTCTCACGCCCCCTTTCTCAGTAAGCATGAAAAATAAAAGGTCCCTCCTGCGTCTTTGATAAGGAACTGCGTTATTTATAAAGTTACCAGTAACATAAGGATGACGAAGAGACCGTCAGCTGGATTTCCCAGGAAGCCATCTCTCAAAAGGCATGCAGAGAAAATGTTGGCACTTAAGCAGCACTTATACATGTTCTCACACAGTGACTCCCAAGCCTGGCGGTATGTAAAATCGTGTTGAGACCGAGAGGAGAGGAAAAGAAGGGATGGGGAACGAGGAATAAGCTAGAGAGCTTTTCGTTCAGCAGATCCTGCTCTGTTAGAAAACTGCAGCTTAAACGCCACACTGTGGATTAAGTACGTCTCTCTTTTCCACTTTATTCACTTCACTTTTCCCCCTTTCTTTCTCACCCTTTCTAGTCCCTCTTCCTCCGCCCTTATCCGTCTTTCCTCAACATTCCTGCCCCCTCACGGACTACAATCCCCACATGTGTGTCTTTTCTGTGTGTGTACAATAACTGCTAAAACAAATTTATTGTTTTTTTTACATCTATAGGTAGTCTAACCCTTTCAGAGAAAAGGTTAAAGTCATGAAAACGCAAACACATTAGAAAAAAAATTGGAATAATTGATGAGTGTGGACACATTTTGGCGTCTTTGTACGCACGTGGGCACGTGGACAGGATAGAGAGTGCCATGAGCTTGAAATCTTTCCACATTTTCACCTACATTTCCATTTCAAATTCCTTCTGTCACACTCTCATGAACCTCACATCACTTGTTTCCATAGCCTGTCTGAATTGGAGCTCATTCATCAATTCTGTGCTTCACTCTCACTCTGTGATAAACCTGTACACCTTTAAGCTGTGCAGCACAGCACGCACCCATGAACAGCTTCACCCGCTTTGTGGGAAAGTGAAATGAGTGAAGGGACTCACGTCTTCAGGATTAGGCAGCAAACCCAGTACTTCAGTATAACTGCTATTCTTAAGCACCAGAGGAGGAAATGCTCAGTGTTGAATGGTTGAGAACATCTAAAGGCCTTTGGAGGCAGGAACGTTGTGAGTTTCTGCCTCTTTTCAGTTCAGTTAAAGAGTCACCGCCCATGTCAACGCGCCACAGAGGCACAGATTTTCACTGCTCGGCTGCTGCTGGAGTTTGACCATGTGAAACTTTTGTTACTTGCTACTGTTGCACACAATCAGCAGCTGCGGTTGCCACTTTTCCCTCTGAAAGAGCTTTCAGGATCAGTGACAACTGGCAGTACAACCAAAAGGCTGCAGAGGAACTCTTTTGAGACCCTTTCAGTTTGGGCAGGAAGGCAGGTGAGTCTGGGAGAGGGAAAAAGATGGAGCAAGAGAAAACCAGAGAGATCGAGCTCTGCTATTGGCTGCTCAGTTGCTATGTTACACTGGTTGCTACAGAAACATCTGAATGCAAGAGAAAGCATGAATGAAAAACCAGGCTGCACACAGAACCTCATAATTAGCACCTACACACAAACATTAACACTGCAGTGTTACACAACAGAGGCGATGCAGTTGCGTCACAAGTCACCTAGCAACAACATCTGGCAGCAAAATGGAGGCCAGGCTGGTTATCTGGCTGTGACCCACTAAAAAATAAATAAATAAATAAATAAATAAATAAATGGTTACAGCAAAAAGATATTTAAAAAGTAAAAACTGTGGAGGATGGAGGATGTAGGTCAAGAGAAAATAAAGTTAGCAGGTTATGAAACTAAGTTATCATCATGGTTTGCATTGAAAACACGCAAAAGTGGGAAGAGGGGGAGTGCAACCGAAGACTGGAACCAAGTTACAGTATCACACTGTCAGAACAGTTTTCTCCATAGTATTTGTGTTGACTCTACATAGCTCCAGCTGTAGTCTGCACGGCAAAATATCCTTAGCAAAGATACTGAACCTCGTGCTTATGCTGATATACAAGCACCGTATGAATGCGTGTGATTGGGTGAATGTGTTGTAAGAGAGCACTTAGAAGCAAAGCACTATGTATATACCATGAGGTATTAAAAATACATATTCCCAAAGCAGCTGGCAAGTGGTAGCTGAATGCTGCTGCTAACTGCTTGGTGAAATCGGTCGTAGGTACGAGGTGTACAGCGCTGCACCTAAAGTTTAGTTGGGATTGCTTTGCTCATTTGTGTGTCAACCATAAGTTTCATGAAATATGCCAACTTGTCTTCAAACATTTGCCAACTACCCACGGAGTGTTAGTGAATCTTGAAAAAGTTCAGTGCAAGCCAGAAACATACCGGCAGCAGCGGTACGGAGCACATTTTATGAGGCGAGTGTTTGTAGACAACTCACCGCTTTTTAAAAAAAATAAAATAAAATAAAACTACAAGTGCTCACGACAATCTGCTAACAACCGATGGAATCTCAAGCTGGTTTTTGGTTAGCACCGTATACATCTTTGCCAGCGATTTGACCTAGTGACAGCCAGCAAACCCTCATCCACCAATTATTATTAATAATACCCTTAACAGTACAGTAGATTTTTCTACTGACTCAAATTCAACCGTTAGTTATTTGGTGGTTAATGAGCTGATTTTTAAGGAAACACAGCCAAGCAGCATGAGTGTCAGACTAATGGCTTCCCTTTCTGCCATTTCTTTCATGGCAACAAATGTGTCACTTGTTAAATAAGCATATACGTTTACATAAACCTCAGCACTGAAAGAGTGATGTCAAACATAAAAGCTGCTTCGTGCTCGTCGTCCGTGTGAACAGAGGAGGACCTGACGGAGGACCACCCTCCCACGAGTTATCCTCCCAGTGGGACAGAGCTAAAAAAGGGAATCATTTTCTTTATCTCAACTACAGGCACGCACACACACACACACACACACACACACACACACACACACA
>NW_024582376.1:4134849-4139245 GCF_018398535.1 Haplochromis burtoni
ATGAAACAGTCGCATTCCTCTGCAGTACTTAATGCGCACACACACACACACAGAAGCCACGGGGGGTGCACCATGTCATCTTTACTGTACACATTAACCGCTGCTCTGTCGAAATATTCACCATCAGTGTCAAACTTGACTTTGCCGCTCCTCGCAAAACACACAGGAGGTCCAAAAGTACAAACTCTCCTTTTTTTAATAAGATTTTGAACAAGAACAAGGTTCTGCTAACAAAACAACATGATGGATCAATAACGCAAAGAACAACAAGCTTTGTAAAACAAGACATGGATCCAACTATGCAGCCCAAGTATTTTCCACAATATCTCATCTTGTCAAATATTGATATCAGCTGCTAAAAGCCAAGCCGCTGAAAAGATGTTATGAAGATCAAAGTCTTGCACCAGTGCTACATCAACACAAAACTCGTTTTATTTTTGGTAGTAGTTCTCATTTGTTTGCTTAGAAAACTGACTTATTTCCTAATGGTCCTACACTCTGTTTGAACAGTGCTAATATCACTGGCCTATTTGAACAGTGGCTTGTGAGCAGTGGGGCATTTAGTTAATGTGTACTCCTGAGTAAAGCCAAGGAGGAAAGAAAATGTTTAAATGATACAGAGAGAGCTTTCCAAAAAAACTGGGCGTGTACCGTCTTCCTGGAGAAAGAGACAGAGTTTCTGACTTGGAAGGAGGACAAAGTATGAGATTGTAAAGAGTGGGGATAGGACAGCAACTTGAAGTGGATAAATGGGTGAAAATGACAGCATAAATATAGAGAAGGGGGGAGAGAGCTGCCAATGAACTTGCAGGAAAGGAAGAAAAAAATGGAGAGAAAAAAAGGGCAGAGAAGAAAAGAGGACCCCCTGTTTCAACCCTGCCTGATTCCCTCTTGCTCTCTCCTTATATGGCAGTGCTGCGCGTGTGTATGTCAGTGTGTGTGTGTGTGTGTTTGTGTTTGTGATACGGGCTCAGTCCCAGTGTTGCTCTGAGAGCGAGCGATTAGATCAGCAAACGCATGCTGACTACAATCCAAGTGAAGGTTTCTTTCCTAACCACTCTCCAAAAGTACTCACCCCATCGCCCACTTTACTGCACTGAATTCTTGATTGAAAAAAAAACAAAAACTTTTACATTAAAATTCAACTCAACTCAAAGATCAAACGCACTCTTTGAAAAGGTCAAACAAGGCAAAAGCCAACAAAATGAGTTCAGGTTTCGACTTGTGGAGCAACACAGGAGAAGTTTCATTTGGAGCAAATAAAGCAGACAAGAGGAAAAGAGGGGGTGGGGGACAAAAGATTACATCACAATCAGCCTGTTTGAGGGTACAACCCCCTCATAAGGCACAAAAATAAACCCTGGGATGTCTGCCTCAGAATGGAAGGAATCATAAGAAGCCACAATCCTCTCATTCTTTCTTTTTCCACTCTTTTATTTTCATTTCATGTTCCCCTCCCTCCGTTCTGCTTCCCAGAATGTTTTAGCTTGAGCCCAAAAGACTGGAATGCAGGAATCCAGGTAGCACGTCTGCATAAACACACACACACACACACACAGACAGACACACAAACAATGCATCCATCCGCACACTGGCTACTGTACGATTAGGAATGCGCTTCACGTGTAAAAATACACCTCAGCGTATTACCTTCAGTAAAATGGCTTTTATAACTTTTGGGACCAAAATATGTTCCACAAGTGGAACCAACCAGGAGCCTACAGCTGGAAATGTGCTGTACACTTTGTAGCTCGTGCCACATTCCTTAATTTCCCCGTCAGTACAAATAAAAAAATATGAGCATCATAACATGATGCCAAAGCTTCTACACTTTGTCATGGAAGCCACATGTACAAAAAAGGACAATCCTGTTTTACAGTCACAATTACTTAACTGTAAAAGCTCATTTGCACTTGTTTAGCGCTACTAGAAGGTGAGCAATCGTGAGCAAAGGAGGTTTAACTCCTTGTCTGGTTTCATCAGTTTGCTGCCAGTATGGAGATGACAGAAAACAGCATTCCAACTGTTGAAGAGAAGAACACACTGCTTTGGTGAAGTTTGCTTTAAACATGTTGACAAAAGACAAAAGCAGCAGCATTACTTTGTGCAAATACATTCATCGTCTGCTTTGTTAGATATACAAGTTCATTAATGCAAATATCTATCAATGACATGAAAGCAACTCATGTAAACGTGGCCAACAGCCTGCCAAAATTCAAACAGAGCACCAAAAATGGGGAAGAAAGATTTAAGTGACTTTGAACATGGCACGGCCGGCTGGTCTGAGTGTTTCAGAAGCTGCTGATCTACTGGCATTTTCCCACACAGCCATCTCTAGATTTTACAGAGAATGGGCAAAAAAAAAAGAAAAAAGAAAATATCCAGTGAGCAGCAATTCTCTGGGTAAAAATGCCTTGATGTAAAAGGTCGACTGTTTCGAGCTGATAATAACCACTTGTTACAACCAAGGTGTGCAGAAGAGCATCTCTGAAGATACAGCACATTAAACCTTGAAGCAGATGGGCTACAGCAGCAGAAGACCACACCCTCTCCTGTCAGCCGAGAACAGGAAACCAAGGCTACAATTCACACAGGCTCAACAAACAACATAAGACTGTCAGCTACGCCAAATGTCCAAAGCAAAGGCCTATATACCACTAAAAGACCTCAAAAAACTTATTCATGCTTTCATTACCTCTGGACTGGACTATTGCAACTCTCTTTACTTGGGCCTCCAACACTCTCTCCTTCAGCGTCTGCAGTTAGTTCAAAATGCGGCTGCACGCCTCTTAACTGGTACTAGAAGGTTTGACCACATCACTCCAGTTCTAGCTAACTTACACTGTTAAATACCGTACTGATTTTAAAATTATTTTGACTACTTTTAAAATTTTAAATAACCTGGCACCTAGCTACCCAACTGATCTCCTCCACTTGTACAACCCCAAGAGAGCACTAAGATCTTCCAGTGCAACCAAACCAAGGTCTCGGTTAAAGACCAGAGGTGATCGAGTCTTTGCTACTGCTGCGCTTAGACTCTGCAATAATCTCCCAGCTGATATTCGCACATTTGAGTCTATCCAACAGTTCAAATCGCACCTAAAAACTCACTTGTTTACTTTGGCTTTTGAATCCAACTAGTTTGACTTTCATCCGGTTTGCTGTGCGCTGTGCAAATGTGTTGTTTGTTGCCCGTTTGCTTGTTATGCTCTGTCCCGAATTTTCTCTGTCTTGTGGTCGACTGCGAAGCACTTTGATGAACATTGGTATTTTAAACTGTGCTACAGAAATAAACTTTGATTTGATTTGATAAGACTGGAAAACCTGGCCTGGTCTAAAAAAAGTGTTGAGTTCTGCTGCCACAAGGTGTGGTTATAATTTTGTGTAAACAACATGGAAGCACGGATCCATCCTGCCTTTTAGTAACGGTTCAGGCTGGTGGTGGTGCAATTGTTTTAAGTGCATCGTTTACCTGCGTGTATTTACTGGCAATCCCAGTATGATCAGCATACCCATATTCTGATGGTTGCTTCCAGAAGGACAGCGCACCATGTCACAAAGCTCAAATCATCTCATAAGGGTTTCTCAAACATGACAGTGAGTTGGCCTCCACTGTCACCAGATCTCAGTCCAAGAGAGCACCTTTGGGGTGTGGAGGAACAGCAGATTCTCACCACTGATGTCGACAAATCTGCAGCGACTGTGTGATGCTATCATAACAATAAAATCTAAAATCTCTGATTAATGTTTGTTGAATCTACAATATCAAGAATTAAAGCAGTTCTGAAGGTAAAAAAAGGGGGATCCAACCTGGAATCTATCTGATCAGTCAGCCAGATTACAGCAATGAATCAGGCACTGCAACCCTCAGTTTAACCTAATACTAAAGTCGGTGTATTTAAATGTATGTAACAATGCAACAACAATACCTATATATTAATATCTAACATTGGGAGCACCTTTAAGTTGGAAGGAATGAAGCAGAAAGGTCAGTGTGAGACTTTTCTGTGATCGGTGCCTCTAAGTGGAAAATGTTCATCACTTATCAGTAAAATATCAACACTGAACACAAGAGGAGAGCGCAGAAAGGAAAGGAATCAAAAGGAGCTCTACAGTGAAACTGAACAATGATTCCCTTTCCCCCTTTTTCTCATCTCCTCACATTTCTTCCTTCTCCCTTTCATCTTGGAATTGCTCTTTCCATCCCCATCATATCGCTCCTGTCTCGCATGGAGGGGGAGAGATAGTGAGAGGGACAGAAGGGAGGAAAGAGAAGTTTGTTTTTCCACAAGAGGACAACATTCCCAGGCCTGTACCATTTCTCTTCCTATTAATAGAGCACGCGCGCACACACACACACACACACACACACACACACACACACACACACACACAC
>NW_024582376.1:4139265-4193724 GCF_018398535.1 Haplochromis burtoni
TATCTAAACACCAGCTCCTACATCACTATAGCTACTGCGGAAAACACAAGCAAAATCCAATATTACTTTATGTTGTAGTGTTACAGTGTGGTCAAATATAGTTACATTTATCTCATGATCCACCACCGGCGTGATACAGAGACAGAGACAGACGAAGGCAGAGCGCCGACAGGAGTTTAAGATCATTTATCGCTGTGCCTCGCCCATGTTCTTGTCTTGTACTCCTTAATAAAGCAGTCACTCAGCCTCAGGCCTGACGTCTGATTTATTTCATGCATTCGGCTCACTCATATCATACCGTTGACTCTGACAGTGAATTCAAACAATTTCCACACTCGCTGGAATCCAAAGTTAACATGACACCACAAAAAAAAGAAAGGGAAAAAAACAACAACGATGGGTCAGTCACGCTTCCACCAGGACCCAGCTCCTCCACATACCCCAAAACTGTCTTACTTATTACCAGAGGAGCACCCTACCGTAAACAAGATAAGAGGTTGTCATATACGTAGCTGTTAGGCCTCTGTGGTGCAGAGGTTAAAAGGTCTGGTGTCGACCCCGGAGGCTGCTCAGCTCCAGAGGTGAATGACGGGGGAGGCTACAGCTCGGCGCCAGTTTTGTGGAAACTCTCTACACAACAGAGATCAAACTTTACAAATGAATTTACACATGGATTTGTGCTCAGCTCCAGCAAGAGATGATGCTGTTTAATATGATGTCACTGACTTGTGCACATCCTGTTCATGTTGTGTCCCGGTCACTCTGTGATGTGCTGAGTACCAAGAGATCCCAAAGGGAACGGCCTGAGCCTTTTTTGTTGGTTTGATTTTGTTTGCTTTTGTTTGTGTATGAGTTTTGCCACTAAGGCTTCCCTTATGCTCGCAGGATCGGGTGTGGTGCTCTCAAATAGTGACTCCGCCAATGATGAATGTGCGAATATCCACTGTGGTATTCTCCTAAGTGGTAGGTGTCCCCACTCAGATAAAGCCTTCACATCAGCGCTGGTAAAAGGGGGATCAGTAGCCGAAACCAGAAGCAAAGAAATCAAAGTTTTTTTTTTCCAGAAAGTATCATTTTTCCAAACTATACCAACATCTCAGTTTCTGCACTGATTCATCATTGAAAAGTGACCCAATTATACGACAGTGCTGCTTCTTAATTAAGGTAAAGCTGAGGTCATCGTATTCGGCCCCAAAGATATGATAACTGTGGTGTCTAAGCAGATACTCACTCTGGATGGCATTGCCTTGGCTTCCCGTAACAACACTGTGAGGAATCTCGGAGTGGATTTTTGGCCTGGATATGTCCTTTGACACACATATTAAAAGTAAAATGGGAGGCAGAGCCTTCAGCTTTCTTCTGTAGAACCAGCTCCCAGTTCGGATTCAGGAGACAGACACCATCTCTACTTTTAAGATTAGACTTGAAAGCATATAGTTAAGGCCCAAACAGGTGGCCCGAAGACCTCCCTTAGTTACACTAAATGTTTCGTCTTCAGTCACCTTATTTCACTCACTATATGTTTATACACTGCTCTGCTTTTAATCATTAGATATTCATACTGTCTGGCTCTCTTTCACAGTGTATCCCCCTCACCAGCACCACCACCCCACCGGTTGTGGCAGATGGCTTTCCCTCCCGAGACTGGTTCAATTGGAGGTTTCTTCCTGTTAAAAAAGGGAGTTTTTCCTTCCTACTTTTGCGAAGTGCTTACTCACAGGGGGGCGTATGATTGATGCCGTTATCTCTATATTATTTTAGTGTTTTTGCTTATAATATAGAGCGCCTCGAGGCAACTGTTGTTGCAATTTAACATCATGGTGGGGAGTCACATGATTAATAGTGGATCAATGACCCTCTTAAGGGATAACCCAAAATAGGGTTTAAATACCTGGGACACACCAGCATTTGGTTTTAGAAATGAAGAAGCTTCTCAGATGAGAAGTGAAATATCTTCAGGAAACTTAAGCTCAGTCGCTTTCTTTCCAAGCTCCTTGGACGTCATATAAACAAACTAGAATAGTTGCTTAAACCCGGCTACAGCATCAGTGGCACCCGGGTGTGGATACAAAATTGAGAGGTGTACGACCAACTGAAACCAAAGTGTGGCTTACCCCAGTGGATGTGACGTCATTTTTGATGTGTGGCGCTGTTCGCCAGAGTGAGAACATTGATGGCACCACAACTCTGATTAGAGATTCAGCCTAATGTAAATTACTACCGAGCAACTGATCGTGTATAATTGGTGTTATAGCGTCAACACCGGGCTCCCATTCTTTGGTTTGTGCCAAGTTGGTAAAATGATCAAGAAAGATTTATTTCGGGTTTATTATGATAAAAGTTCAATGTCGGCATTATTGGATTGGTGACAAATGTTCATACGCCAAGCAAATCTTCTTTAAATGGAGCTGTGTTTATATTTTGGCCTGCCATGCTTCGAACATGCACATAGAGTCCTTTTCTGGCTGAGGGGCTGTTCTCCCCGTCAATAAGATCCAGATGTGAGCTCAGTGGGAGAGTGGATAAAAATAGAGTGAGAGAGGTGAGAGAGGAAGAAAGACAAAGGCGGAGACGGGGGTCAGAGCGAAAGCAAGATGGACAAAGTCTCATCTGAGCATACGTCGACACAAAGCTTCAAGAACCTCTCTCATCGTCCTCAACTTCTTTCTCTCCCCTCCTGTTTCTTCTCCCCTCTTAAACAAAAACACTAGCCCCTCTGATGTCACCGCATTCCTATGACAAAACACGCCCGGCCCATACACACAGTTGCCACGGGCGACCAAGAATACACACAGGGGTGACCCTCATCATTGTCAAACCCTAAAATATTAGACCGCAGCTCCATGCATGACTGTTCGTAATGTCAGCATTGGCAGTTTAAAAAGTCCTCCCTCTGTCTTTTCTGCGCTTTTCCTCTGACAAATATATTATAGCTGCAGAATGATGTGTGTGTGTGTGCGCGCGTCAAAAAAATGCCTCCCCCAAACCCACTTCCTGCCCTGCCCTTTCAATGAAGACAATTATGGCTCCTGCAAGCAGGATAACACAGAAGAAATAGCTCCTTAAAAGGAAGGATCCATGTTGTTTTTACCTCTGCACATAATTTTTCAAATTAAAAGCCAGTGTCGCATATTTTTTAAATATAAAGACTAAAAGAAGTTTCTTGTGTCTGAAGGAGAGCAAAGGTAAGGTATTTATAATCTTTATGGCATTTTTGCTTCTTTGGAAAGTGGCCGCAATGATGAGCTGCAACACTGAGAGTGGCTTTACTTCTATTAAATTAAAATAAATGGTAGCATGACTTCACTGCACATTACACTACTGGACATAACTGATTACTATAAGCACATATTTAGTGCTTTTTAGGGTTTAGAGTGGCTTAAATGAACAAGGAGGTCAACTGCTACAGTTTGGAATAAAATAGATACAAAAAGATCCTTTGGCATTGATGTCTCGATACCAGACAGGAAGTCCTGAAGACATGAAGATATGATGATAGAGCAGTTTTAAATCATCGACTGTGATTACACTGAACTTTTCAAGTGTCACTGAGAGCTGAAAATGCTTTATACTGAAATCTAGTGACAAACCAGCGACCTTACATGTGCACCGTGGGTCAATGGTTTCTCAGCAGGAGAGCACAGATACTTAACAAACGTCACGTGTCACATTTCTCACTGACATCAAACTGGAGCTAAACAAATAGTCATTTATGACCAGCTAGAGGGGAGCTCCATATTCTCATTGTGCTAACCCCGTGCATCCCGGACATCTAGTGCACATCTTTCAGGTGGCAGTGGCTTTTCATAATAATGGTATTTGACACCAAAGGAACAAAAGGTGTTCTTTAAAGAGGTTACCTCAACAGGGAAACCAAGAAGCCAATAATGGTGTTTTTACAAAGGGCCACAGAGATTTGAGGTGGTGCTGTAGGCCTTATACCAATATTGGATGGCCTTTTATTTCCACCTTTTACAAATACAAATTTTTTTTGTCACATACACAGTACAACATATAGTGAATATGCAGTGAAATGCTTGTGTACTGAACTGCGGACAGGCTGCAGACGTAGCCGCACCACTCCAGGGCTGGTTTTTAGCATGGGACACTCTAGCCAGGACCCCGGGTAGGAATCGAACTTGCAAACTCCACTCCAGAGGTGTGTAGTCTTACCACTACACTATGGTCCTAATTCACACTAGCATTACTTCTCTAACCTTGAGGTGTATCTAAGGCCTCAGTCACACAGGCCTAGAGAACGGCTAGCGACACACTCACAGCCTCCAGTTACTACAGAAATCTGTGCGATCCCCAACCAGTTGGTGAGTGGTTGCTGGAGGCTGCTTGCTGTTGCTGAAACCAGTCACAAAGATGTGCTGTACTCAAAACCTCTTTGTGATTGCTTTAGTCGTCCATAGTTTGAAGGGAAGACGCCAACTTGTCTACAAACACTCGTCATTAGTACTTGAGCCGTGGGAAAACTTCTACAGAAACAGAGAATATTCGCCTTCACACACATGTTTCAGATGGTGAAACTTTTACTTTTAACCCTTTAAATCCTAACCTAATTTAGCCTTTAAACCAGGGGTGGGCAACTCCAGGCCTCAAGGGCCGGTGTCCTGCAGGTTTTAGATGTATCCTTGATCCAACACAGCTGATTTAAATGGCTAAATTATCTCCTCAACAAGTTCTCCAGCGGAATGTAATGAACTAATCATTTGATTCAGGTGTGCTGACCCAGGGTGAGATCTAAAACCTGCAGGACACCGGCCCTTGAGGCCTGGAGTTGCCCACCCCTGGGCTAAACCCTAACCCGTCGACATGCTTCAGTTTCACTTCCACTAGGCAAGTAGTTGTTGAGGGTTTGCAGACAAGTTGGAGTCATCCATATAACCAAACATTTTACTTGGTGAAAGGAGGTTGCCGGTAAGTTGCCAGTAAGTTGCCAACTGATGTCCAGGCCTGTTTTTCCTTGTTTAAGCTACATGTTAGATTTGGGTTAGCCCATATTTACCTATTATATTTGGTTTGTTTTTTTGAGTTATTGTAAAAATATTATATCTTAATTAAATTGCTGATGAGTAAACCCCTTTCTTCTCCAAGTCCAGACAAACTGCTGATTTTTCTGTACCTGCACGTAAAATGCATAATGTAGGAGACTAATTGCTAGCTCTTCCACAAGCCTTTGCAACCATTTATTTATTCATTACTTAGCCCTAACACCCTTCTCTACAGCAGCAGCTGTATGAAGTCATCATGGATTAAAGGTAAGTGTTTGCTCACTGCAGTGGTCAGGCTATAAAGAGGCTTGTTAAAATTATGTAAAATTCACATGATGAATAAAGAGCAGTTGTTAAAGAAGGGAAAGCTGGAGGATTGCTTCATGAAAATAATCAGAACAAGTGAGCAGACCTGACGTTTGAAAGATTCATATTTTATTTTAAAGCAGCTGACATGGATTCATAGCTCCCTTCTTCTTCTTCTTCTTTTTTTGAAATTCAGGGTCAGATTATGAGCTATTTTAGGGCCTTGTCATCTTCTTATCATAAAGGTTTTGCTGCTTCAGCCTTTAGTTACAACCTTGTAACTTTTTAGTGAAGTAAAATGATGAATGAGAAAACAAAGACGTGACAGATCAAGAAAAAAAAAGAAAAAAGAAAAAGTGCAACAAAATCAGAACAACTACAATAATGAGTGTGTAAAATGAAGTGGTTCTCATTTGAACTGTGCTTATTAAACTTTGGGTTTGGATCCTTAATTTTACCATAGGCTTGTTTTTAATGTGTCCACGTTGCCAAAATCCTGCTGTTTTATCACGCTGCAAATCAGGCACCAAGATTTAGTCCTGGCCGGACATTTATGCTAACAAGTGATGTTTAATAAGAGCTCTTTTAAACCCCATGAGAAAAATGGTTAATTTCTCTCCTCCCTTCACAATAACATTTCAGAGCCACAGAACCGAAATGCCAACTGCCGAATAAAATGTTTGAACAGGGGAAATGTTGAGGCCTCGCTGAAAATAAGAAGCCTATTGAGGAGCAAAGAAGGACTACATTGTTTCAGGACAAACAGACCCGATTACCCACAACCCCCTAGCTGTCACTGGGTGATGGGGGCTTTGTGTGAGTCCTTCAAACAAACGTTTGGGGACAGATGCACGCACGAACACACTCGCATTCCTTCAATCTGCAGATAAATGGCAGTCATCATCATTAACCTTCATCACTGCCCTTGTGATTACTGCTGCATCTGGCAGAATTTCCACGCTGCTGGATGAATGTGAGCGACAGCCAAGGGACAGCAGGTCAGCACACACACACACACACACACACACAGGCACATTTAACCACAGGAAATTAAAATTTAATAATTCAGCAGGGTTGTAAGCAAGGTTTGGCAAGGACAGCATGCCAGTTTCAGTTTGGACATTTGGTTTTAGGACACTGGTTCCACAAGCACGAGTGTGTCTGGTATTTCTGGAATCGTTTGATGGTATTTGTTTTGATTCAAGTGCATTAAATAAACAACAGGGTTCATGCCCAAATGAAGCTCTGACTCAGAAGAGATATCTCTCCTCCTTTCTTTATTTTCTTGCTTTACGCCAGATCAGGTATCACCGCTCCTGTCGACATCATGCAGGGCCAAGTGTAAAAAACAAATCAGCATTTAGAGCTCTTGGCCCAATCAAACAAACACTGACCTCAATGTCTGAAACTTTTCCTGTTAATGCAGGAAATCTGCTGTCTGTGATAGGCAACCAATCAGATGACTGGCTTTGAAGGAGGCGTCTTCCATTGGATAAAAATGGATGATTTTAAACTGCATCATGTAAACTTACTGTAGTGGAGGCCAAGAAGAAAGACATGGAGGTGGAAATGCAAGGCACAAGCAAGAACTGTGATTCTCTGTTTACGGCATTGAAACGATGCACAGCAGGAGCAGGAAGATGCAGGGAACAGACTGTCTCACTTTAATGACCACTCTCCTATGATTTCTTCACCCTCTTTGATTTCTTAAGTGCACTTGGCACAATCCAGCTGCTGCTACTGAGGGAGAAGCTACAGGAAACACATCCACCACCTCATGGATTACCGACTAGCTGACGGACAGGCGAGACCAGGAAGCGCTCTGCTCTGCACGAGCTCCACTGTGTCGTCTCCATTCCTGTTGAGCTTGTACACATCAGACTTTCCTTACAGCACTGGGTCAGGATCATGCCACCTACAGAGATACTCCCTATCAAAGGGAACCATGAGCAGGGAGTTGCTGTTTCCACTTCATTATAAAAGAAAAAAGGTGCACAAACATGTAGAAATCACTGACGAGTCTGCGATGGGCACTGATAGCTCTGTGTTCGTCTGAGCTTGTGCTAAACTCAATTTAGTGTGTGAGATAAACACACGCAGGCGTGAAAGCGTGCACACACATCATCTCCATGCTTATGTTTCTTTCTGTCTCTCTCTCCCTCAGTCACACTACCACACACGAGTTCAGCTGAGGTAAGGTCAACATATTTTCAGGATGACTCACAGCTTGGTGAGAACTCATCTTGGGACTAAATGTTTTACTTAAGTACAAAGGTTGCCGGTGGCCAGAACCAACCTCTCACCTATGCGGGGGGTTGAAGAAACAAAACAGGTCACCTCCTCAGGACTTTCTTTTAATTGGGAGAAAAGGGCCTAAAAAAAAGTCATTAGGACTATATGTTATGTTACGAGGACTGTAAACAAAAGCCGTGCTTTAAGCTCCCCCAATAAGGCAATCTGAGTATTTATTAACCTCAGCGCGAGAGGTGAAGTGAAGTTGCACTAACAGGCAGATGGTGACCGGATCAGCTCTGATGCTGTAATAAAAGTGGCATTAATCTGATCACGAAAGGCTCAAACACACACGAAATATATTAAAAATGCTACAGCGATGCCATCCCCATGCTGCAGAGGATGATGGGACATCAGAGGGAACCACAGTGATGGAGTCCACCTCAAAGGGGGTGATTTCACTGATGAGGTAATACAATGACAGCAGCGCAGAGCTAAAGTTACAAGATACAAAACCTGTGATTCAGCAGTGTACGATCCACACACACAAACAATGGAATCTAATTGTGGAATACCTTTAGTACTCTAATCTAAAGTTTTACTCAAAAACATGAAAGCTTTCTACCGGATTACATTCATTAATCGTCATAACTAAATCCACTCCAGCTTCAGGGAAAACATCAAAAACAAATGCGACTCTGCAGAAAAAACGAAAGCAAAAACCACTCCACCTGCCTTTGAGGCGTCTTTGGCCGTAGCTGTTCCCTTTTCCCTTTTCCAATCATCTTCCTCCTCACCCTGCGCCTTAATCCGGGAACCGACCAGCCACTCGGGAACAGCGCTCCGACACTTCCAGCGTCTCCCTTTCCCATTTTCACGAGTGTTTCTTAACTGACAGCTAGAGCATGAGCCAAACCGGCGGACTGATGCCATAAGATAAGGACAGAAGCAGAGAAGGCAGGAATGGGAATGTCATGTTTCCCCAGGGTGGGACAATGGAAATGAACACCCAAGTCAGCCCACAGTTAGGCCGAGGCCAAGACGCTGTATACGACTGACTGTGTGTGCACGCCTGTGTCCAACCACGCTGCGAAATATGCCATGTTAGACATCGCACAGTCATACTATTGTGCGAGTGACAAGGCAAGACATACAGGAGGTCACTGGAAGTTTAGAGAGACATGCACACACACACAAACCAGTGCTTGAGCACACATACATAATATAACCACTCACAATGCAAGTTTCATGGTTTACTCTCCACTGAACTAAAAAACAGAGGATTTCAAAGTCATATGAAAAGCAAATTAGGCTCGTTATAAGACATACAGCCACATTAGAACAGCTTTCATTCAGCTCTCATTAGGCACAACCAAAGGGAATATACATTTTTCCCACAGCAACCAGAATCCGATTGGTTCGCTAGGCCTGTGTGACTGAGGCCTTATTTTTAATGTCTTAGCTCTTGCTTTAATGTTCACCCTGTACTGTGGTGCCCAGACTGCTAAAGTTAAAGCAGACACAACTAAAGGACATATTCTTCGTTGTCACTAACTCATTTCTGTTGAACTACAATGGATTTTTTTTCTCCCAGGTATTCTTCACAGGACCTTTTTTAGCTTTGTTAGCCTCGGGCTGTTTCACTCAGGCACATGGAAGCTAGTACTGTAGTAAACCCCACATTAGGTGAATCATCAACAAGCTGAAAACCTGAATTTGCATCTTAGAGAGCTTCGAGGCCACATGGTCTGCAGATGTATGTGACTCAGACAGAAAACCACAGAGAAGACTAACTGATATGAGACAGAGCTCATATGGTTATCTTAAAGCGTCTGACCCATTTTCTGAGTGGTATAAGAACCGGGTCAAACTGGAATCTGGACATTTATGTCGAGACAAAAAGCACGTTTCAGTATGTTGAAATCTGCACGTGCACACACAAAAAAGCTGAAATAGCAACTCTGTTAGAAAGTGCTGTTTCAGAAGAGGCTTTCCTTACATAAGCAAACTGCTCTGTAATTACACTGGGTGGATCCACACCAACCGAGAGAGGAGCGAGTTAGAAAGAGACAGTAAAGAGGAGAGCAAGTGGGAACAAAGAGAAAGAAAAGACAGCCACCGTTCACAAGTTTGAACTTTAATGGTGAAAAAGAAACAGACAGCCACCCTCCTTAAAAGGGAAAGTTGAAGATTTTCAAAGCGTATTGCAACCGTCACCAACCGAGGGCAAAGACATCTGAACCGTTTTTCCCACAGATGTTTTTTCCCCACTGTGAGAACCCAGATGGAGCCTCATTTCTTTGCTGTGACACTACATGTCAGTGAGGTTTATGTATTTATTTATTTTTATTGCTCAAAAGCATCTTTTGAAAAGCTTCATTATTCACATGCTATCTAGTCCGTGGATGTTAACCTAGAATTAGTTACTGCAGTCCAAGCAAAGTATGGACTGTGTGTGCTGAGCTTGTTTAATCCATTTTAAAACAAGAAAGATTGGCCAGTGACCAAATTTACAGGGGTTTTTTTTCTCTCTTCATCTTTTTACCAAATTTAATCAACGTCATGTTGGCAGTTTTTTGTGTAACAACGCCAACAAAAAGACAACTAATCACTAATCAAAGAGAAGACCAAATACAAAAGGAAATGGTATTTTGGACAGTTATCTACGGTCTTGCTGAGAAGGAGAAAAGAGTATTCTTTCCTGTGTCTCTCCTTTAGTCTGTGTTTTGTCTCCTATAGACTTTTCTCTCCTTTCCCTGGAGGTTTCTTCCTGTTAAAAGGGAGTTTTTCTTTTCCACTCTCAAAAAGTCCTTCTTCACAGGGGGTCGTTTGAATACTGTAGGTCTTCACCTTACAGTATAAAGTGTCTGCTGTTGTGATTTAGTGCCATATAAATACAACTGAATTGGAAATACAGGCTCAATTAGAAGCTACAGTAAACAGCACAGCTCTGTAACAAAAAGGCGACCAAATCGGCCTCAAAGCTTACTTTTAAAGCTCCAAGTTTAACAAATTCAATTCCAGTTTTTTCATATTAATGGCCACTTTGTTAGGTACACATTGCTAGTCCTGGGTTTTTCCCCTTTTGCCTTCAGAGCTGCATTAATTTAGCACAGCATGGATTCAACGAGGTGTTGGAATCATCCTGCAGATATTTTGGTTCGTACTGACGGGACAGCATCACACAGTTGCTGCAGATTTGTCAGCTGCGATGTGCATCTCCCACAAACATCCCAAAGGTGCTGTATTGGATTGATTTCTGTTGCCTGTGGAAGCCATTGTCATGTTCAAGAAATCCTATTGAGATGATGTGACCTTTGTGACACAGTGAGTTATCCTGCTGGAAGCAACCATTAGAAGATTGGTACACTGTGGTCATAAAGCTATGAACATGGCCAGCAACAATGCCCAGGATGAATTCATGTTTTCTTGTTGTTTGCACCCCATCCTGGCTTGCATCAAAAGTTCAAGCTGCTGGTTGTGTAATAGTGAGGAGGATATTTTTAGACTCCTTATTATTAAATGAGCATAGTTTAAGCTCCTCAGCATACCTGAGTATTGTTGTTGGCCTTGTTTATTCCTTTATGACCAGAAAAAAATCAAGACTCGTAATACCAGACAACATTTTTTTAATCTTCTGTTGTCCAATTTTGGTGAGCCTTTGTGAACTGTAGCCTTAATTTCCTGTTCTTAGCTGACAGACATGATCATCTGCTGCTGTAGCCCTTCTGCTTCGAGGTTGTGCAACAAGCCTATTTAGAGATGGTCTTCTGCAATACCAAACTTATAACAAGTGGTTATTGTTGACATCCTATCAGCTGAAAACAGTCTGGACATTCTCCTATGACATCAATAAGGCATTTTCACCCAGGAAACTGCCACTCACTGGATATTTTCTCTTTTTTGGACCAGTCTCTGTAAACCCCAAAGATGGCTATGCGGGAAAACCCCAGTAGATCAGCAGTTTCTGAGATAACCAAGCCTTCCCATTTTTCACCAGCAACCATGCCTCATTCTGCTGCCCAGTTTGAACCTCAGCAGGTCAAACGGCACTAGGCTAGATTGTTCATTGCTTTTGAGTGTTTTTATTAAGCTGACCAGCTGCTGGCTCTATACTAATGCTATCATGCAAATGTGAAAGTAGTATCACGCCTAAATGTTTTCTACCCAAAGTATTACTGCAAAGAGATAATGTAATCTATATTGTTTTATATAGATGAACAAACTATACCCAGTGAGCTACTCTTGGTTATTGATTAAAATTACTGGTTAGATATTGGGGACATGTTCTCTGCGGTCTTGAGGCTTTAAGAAGGATCAAGCCCAACATTCCTTTTAATTACTGGTTATACTTCTGACACTTGATCTACCTACCAAGTAAAAACTACACAATAGACATGCCAGTATATTTCATTTATTTAATCAAAGCACACTTGCGTCAGTATCGTGGTTCCATAATTATCTTTTTAGGCTTAACCTCTAAGGATTTGTTTTCCAACTCCACCCACATAAAGTTAGAAGCTTCCCATGTGTCACTGATGCCACAGATATCAGCAGACAACCTTTTGATCTTTTGATTCATCCCACCGCTTCCCTCTCATCTCCAGAGTCTTTGGGTTATTTGGGCAGGACAAGCCATATCTTCACCCTTTCATCTCTCCGATACTTTTTTACCTCTCTCTCAGCAGCCAGCACTTTTTGGACCTCGCTAAACCTCTGCTGACCTTTGCATATCAAAAAACAAACCCCCTCGCACCCACACAATATCCCCTGTGTGTATATGGAGCTGACCTTTCCCTTTACTTTTAAGTGTGGTTTCAAAGAAAGCTGCACATTGGATAAGCTCCTTCTTCTCCATTGATCACAGTGTAAATGATTTTGATTGCACATTTTGTAGTTGATAAAAAAAAACACTTCATTATACACTCACCTGTTCAACTGCTTGTAAGCACAAATATTTAATCAGGCAATCAAGTAGCAAAATCCAAGCATGCAGACACACTCAAAGAGACCTGCTGGAGTAACTTAAGAGACTTTAAATGTGGCATGGTTATTGGTCTGAGTATTTAAGAAACTGTTAATCTACATTTCCCTCAGAGTCATCTCTGGAGTTTACAAAGAAAGGAGAAAATATCCTGTGAGCAGCAGTTCTCCGAGTTAAATAGCTTGTTAATGCTGGAAGTCAGACGAAAATGACCAGACTACTTCGAGCTAATAGGAAATGAACTGTAAGTCAAACAACCACCAGTGATGCAGAAGAGCATCTTTGAATGCACAACACATCAAACCTAGAAACAGTTGGGCTACAGCGGCAGAAGACCACACCAGCTGCCACTCCTCTCACTTGTGACTATGCTTGATAACTAACAGTAGACAACAGCAGCAGGAGGCTTGGGTTACTCCAGTTTATCTGTGATTCAGTGCTGACTGAAAACATCTCTGATTTGTGATAACATGCAGGCACCCGTCCTTTATTTGCGAGTTCATAATAATATTCCAGGTGTAAAAAGACAAAAAAAAAAAGTGTTGTTTTTGTTTTTTTGGCTGTCTGAAGTAAAACCTATAAGTGGGAATAGCCCAAGAAAAAGATCCGTCAGAGGGAGAGTATTAGATTCCATGTGGGTGGCCTGATATAACAAAGTCGGTCATAAATCTGGAGTTATAAACACTGTGCTTTTAGACCTAATCCATGGAGAGCGGAGCACAAACCAATCTCTATGCCTCTTTCCTTCTCTCTTACTATATATCCTCGCTCGCTTCTCCCATTACCTCAAAAACCCACTTCCTCTATAAACTTGGCTGGCCTCATCAATAGGAGAAGAATGAACATCAGAGTTAAGAAATATATTTCACGCCACAGTGAATCGCGGAACAAGGTCTGTCCACAGTGTGCAAGAAGTACACAGAAGCATGAACGATTTGGAGTTGGCATCCTTTTGAGTCCAGACTGTAATTTGTCTGATTACACGCACCAAACAGCATTTAATTACTGGCCAAAACTGACTTTGGGGCTTTAAATTGCTTAACGCATAATGACGAGTACCTACAACCCAAATGATACTGCAGAAGCCTTCTAATAGCCGGCACACATGACCAGTGTGCAGCTCTTTTGGGAAAGTTAAAGATGGTTACGTAACATGAAGCAAAGGGAAGATGGGCCACATTCCTGCTGCCTGTTAAAGTGAAAACTACTGCAGCTGTAGGAGAAACACACACACAGACACACACACATCCAGGAGAACTTACAACGCATCTCTTGGAGGCAAAGACAATATTTATGCCTCATCTGACCTATAAAGTGCTACTCTATACCAGAGAAATATGAATTTTACCCACACTGGGTAAGCTGTGGTTACTTTTTCCAAACATTTAATGAAGGACTTTACCAATGCATGATCAAACATGTTCAGTTTCAGCCATAAAATTAATATCTGTCAACATAATATTAAACATGTTGGTCAAGATTCTCTCATAGCACTGCCTTACATGAAAATCTGGACATCTGCATAAATATTAATAAGATTTGTCCCCAGGCAGTTTCAGTGTAAGGATCCAAACGTTTGTCAAACATGCAAATTTTAGAGTTTAAAGGTTTCCGCTTTAGTGAAGAAAAAAAAAAAGCTAATGGTTAGATTAAGATTTTACATTTTACTCACCTCTGGTTCAACAATAAACCAGCCTTTTCCTACCATCTGCTCCCATTACCTCTCATTCCTTCACTCCCCCCGCCTCCCTTCCTTCCCTCCATTTCCCTCCTCTCCCTGTTCTATTTTGATCCTGTAACTTTTTTTAAAACCAGAAAGTTTCCTTCCAACTCTCTCCTTTTTTTGCTCCCTGCCTTCCTCTCTCCGTCTCTCTCTACCTGACACTTGGCTCGCCTGCCTGCCGTGCACCAAGACAAAACGTTATGACCTCACTTCGGTGCAATGTTCCAGAGAGACACGGAGAGACAGAGCAGCGAAGGATGAAATAACAGGAGGTAGAAATATAGAAGAATTGGCATTAAAAAAAGATAAGTGGAGATGGGATGAGGGTATAAAGTAGAAATGCAGCCTGGAGAAAAGAAAACAGCTATGATTGGCAACATCTGGATGAGGACGGGAGAAGAAATGGGGACTGGAATGATGCAAAGGGGCACGGGAGGAGGAGGAGAGGAAAAACAACAGAAATTAATGGGAGATTTTGATGTCAGGAAACTGCACCATGGCTGAAATAAGCCATGTCTCCAGAAAAGGAAAGAAAAACGCTCCTTCTTCCTCCCGTTCTTCATCCCTCCCTCGCTTTAGGAACTTGCCTGCGATCCATTTTAGCTTGGCACTGTTGTTATTACATTCAGTCCAAATCTCTCTCACACACAGAGCACCAGTGCTGCAGGACCCTAAACACAGTCACCTGGCAAAAGTCTATGCTCTGAAGATTTGGAGCAAAAAAGAGGCACTGACATAGTCCAGACGAACAACATGCATGGGCTCACACATACACAGGAGTATGACTAAAGAGGATAAAGAGAAAAACAGTTTTATACGCATGCGGGCGACACACAAATAAGAGTGCACCGGACACAATAACATGCACATAGCCAGTACTACTGGAAGTCATCAAACCCTTCAGTTACTGCAACAACTTCCCTTTTCCCTAAACCCATTTCCTGCCCGATGAGGGTCACTCGCCAGCCACTGCTGCTGTCGCTAAGGACAATCAATTGCAAACAAATGAAGAGCAAACGTAACTGATGCAAATATTATTATCAGTGAAACCAAAAACAGCCCTGTGGACTGGATGCTGAAGCCGTGGAGCCGCACGCAAAGCTACATAATTGTTTGTTTTGAGCAAATAAAAACAACAAGGCTCAGATTCCTGAAACACAGACACAGCGACAAATCTCAAGTAACCACAACAGTCGCTATGATAAGCAGCTGATGATGTAAGAAAACTGAAGTCTCGGACGTTAGGTCTGCACCTTCCTGTCCTTCCAGGCCTCAGACTCCATGAGGTGTGCTCTAAGCAAGAACAGCCATGCATGGCAATCAGTGACACACACACACACACACACACACACACACACAGAGCTACCTTTAAGTTGTCTACTCAAATTGAGTAGAAAAGCTCCATATAAGTACCATTTTTCTTTAAAGCTTTCCCATGTTCCCTTCAGTTTCTCTTGACAGTTAATAACCTTTATATTCCAATGATACAACAAGACAGACGGTCTCTCCCGGTGTTTAGACAGCAATAAGCAAATGTAACATTACATCAAACATCCACACGCATAAACCCAGTCTGTGTTTGGGAGAACTGTTTATTACATCCCCCCTCTAGGATTCTGGCACGGAGACAATCGAAACTGGATGAAACAAATAAACGAAAACAGACTCGGCGGGCTTCAGTCCATTCCTTAATGCCCTTTGTCTGCAATCCGTTTAATCAAACTAATAACATCCTCTGATGTTTGTTTAAACACAGCTCAGCCTATAATGGCTTCTGTATTGTAAGGTCTGCGTCCAAACATGCTCCGAAACTAGCTGTACGGGTCCCGAATGAAAGCGCTTCATAAAAGCAGAGATACACACAGGCACTGGGTGCAGCTGCACAACTGTGAGAGCAATCCAGCAGTGCGATGCTAACAAAAACAACAAGAGCTCTTACAAGACTGGTGGAAGTAGAAAATAAATGTTCAATATTCTACCAAACGTTTCTCACGCTACATCTGTGCTACCTCGAGTAACAGGGAAACAGTGAACCTCCAATTTTGAAACATAAAAACTGAAAGTGTGTGTCTGTGTGTAATACTGTGTGGTGTTCATGGCTTCTATTTTGCAGCTAACAATGGCACATTTATATAATTGTTCAGGGAAGTAGGTGAGCATTTGAGGTTAGATTATCCAAACTCAAAGATGTGAGGTAAAAAAATCCATGAATGAAAGGTAACTCACCACTTTAGGCTTGGCTCTCTGTGGCGTGGGCGCAGATGGAGCGTCCTCCTTCTTCTGTGGTCCGGCTTCTGCAACTCCAGTGGGGCTGGTCTCGCTGGGTCCCTCTGAAGCTGACACTGCGCAGTGTGCTGAAAGCCCTCCTGGGCCCTCAGGGTCCCTTTCAGAAGTGCTCAGATCAAGGATGTATTTCTGCGTCACATCCTCCAGCGAAGGGGCCTCATCTCCTGAAGGCCTGCTTCCAGGCGGGGGTTCTGTAGCGGATCGGACGGCAAAGTCTACCTCCTTGAGGGGCTGGAGTTGTGGAGGTGGGGAGATGGGGATGAAGGTGGTGGGCTCGCTGGTGTGGCGGGCATGCTTGGGTATGGTTTTGGGTTTGGACTGCAGTGGCAGTGGGGAAAGAGGAGATGCGAGCTTGGTTTGGTCGCTGCGGTCCTCGTGCACCTCTGAGCCCAGCTCCGCCGGCTCAAATGGATCCTCAGGAGGGGAGAACGTCAACCTGTTTGGACGTTTTCTGGTGGGCCGACGATTCATTCTGGGAGACAGAGCTCCGGCTAGTTTAAGGTCAAAGTTAAACTTCTGGACCTCGTCCTCTTCACCTTGGTCTATGACATCACCATCTTCATCATCGTGGTATTCGGAGGGAGAGGTGCTTTCCGACAGGGAGCGAGCCTTTGTGACTTTATTACTGCCATTCGGCTGCTGATGCAGATGCGCATGTTTAGGTTTAACTTCGGGTTTCCACAGTTCCTCTCTCTGCTCGCTCAGGATTGGCTCGCTGCTGGAAGGTGGAATCTGGCCCAGGTGCTCCAGCTCACTGATTGGCTGAGTGCTGCCAGTCTGACCTCTGCACTGAGGGTCATTTTGAGAAATAAAAGGGGTATCACTACGGCGACTGGGGTCACTGAATGACTTCTTCTTGGGGGCTTTGCCATTGCTGTGCTCATCTGCCATCAGTCTGTCCATCGCACCTGGCTCAGCCACAATGTTCCTGATCACCCCACTGTAATCCCGAATGGCGTCATCACGGAGCCCGCCATCACTGCAAACTGACAGGTCACTGGCCACGCTGCCTTTATATTCTGACAGCGTGCCCACAGAAGAAGCTTCTGGAGCACCTCCCCCTCCACCTTTGACAGACAAGGATCCTAACAGGTTGCTGTCCACAGAAGAAAAGTTGTTGTTCCCCTCTTCTGCCACAGAGCAGCGCCGCTGAGGCATGGGGTCACTGAGAGAGCGGTAGACTGTAGACTCGCCATTTCCCACAGCTGATCCTGTTGTTGACTCTGCATTGCTGCTATTACTGGAATCAGAGCCCGCGTTACCAGAGGGGGAGAATTTGCGCCTTCGACGGACAGCGTTCGGGGTTGCGGGGGTTTCAGATCCTCCCCCTCCTCCCGCAGTGGCTGCTGACCCCCCGGCACTGTTACTGTGGATCCCCTCACTGACGTTGGCAATACCAACAGCAGTGTTCTGCTCTGTGACAAGGCTGTCGTTCTCAGCCACACGGGCAGGAAGAGCCACAGTGCGAGGCGCGCTCACCTCATTCAGACGATTTGCACAGCTCAAGCTGTTCTCTGTGATCTTTTCTCCCTCCTGCTTAAACCCGTCCCCCTCATGGAGAGCAGACTGCTTCCATACAGTGACCGGCTGCTCTAGCACATCCCATGCTATTCTTGACCCCAAATCGACCCCTTCTGAGCCCAAGTATGACCTATCCGAGGGGTCGCCGGGTCCCGTCTCAGGCTCCGTCACAATCCCTTCATCTGTTAAACTCGACTCAGGGCCCGAAAGTTCATCCACAGAGCGGTCGTAGAACACGCTTTCATCCGAATCACCCTTCAGCGTGACTCTCTCCAGCTCTCCACTCTTTGACTTCTCCCAGTACTCTGTGCCCCTGCTGTTTAGCTTCTCCATCTGCATACTTTGTTTATCTCTCTCACCCCTCTCCCTCACCTTGTTCTCACTCTCCCTCTTATGTTTATCCTTGTCTTTTGTGTTCTCAAACCTAGCCCCTTGATCTCTCCTCGCCTCATCCTTTATGCCCTCCCCAGCCTTCTCCATCTCCTCGATTGTTTTCTTAAACTTCAAACATTCAGCCCTAGAAATGCTGTCACTTCCTCTGACAGCGACACAATCCTCGTCATCATCTTCCCTCGTGCTCATCTGGCAGATATCTCTAATGACCTGTCTGGCTTCCTGCACATACATGTCCTGCACTGGCATCGCTTCATCATCATCAAAATCACCATCAAATCCATAATCCCTCATTCTGCGCCCTCTCCCAACCCTAAAATCTCCACCATCACTTTCTACTTCCCTGTCTGACACCACCACCCTCCCTCCACTGCTCTCTCCATCCGAATCAAGCCGCTGCTCAGAGGAGCTCCTCTTTGTTGGGCCGCTTGTCAAGTAACACCTGGTGGCAGGAGCAGGTTTGTCTGAATAAGTAAAGGATTTCGCACGCCGCAAAGTGGCTGTCAGGTCTTTGAGAGACGGGCGACGCCCTGAAGATAGCAGGGTCCCGCCGTGAGCCCCTGAACCAATCCTATACACTGATGATGACCCCTCCCCAACCCCTGATCTATCCCCTCCACTTGATTTATGCACCCTCAGGCCCGGCAGGTCAGATTTGAGAAAGCTTAAGAGCGTCATAGTTTCTGAGGTGATATCAGGGTTGGATGTGGATATCTGGTGTTTCTCATTATCACTGACCCTACCCCCTGCTGTGACTTTCCTTAATCCCACGTTCTCACCACCTCTCTTCCCTGAAGATAACCCACTTTCTCTGGCAAGTGCACTAGGCAACGGTGTTACAGCTGGCACAATCTTGGGGCGCACACGCACAGGGGCACGGGAGAAGTTGTCCCCATGGCCGAAGCTCGGGGAGCGGTACATGGTAAAATTCCCATGGTAAGTTTTACTCAACACGGAAGACGCCGCCGCTCTACTAGTGCTACCTTCTGCTCCCCTCGTATTAAACAACACATTAGCTGCACGGTTGGCACAGCCAGCCAAGTCCTCCTCTTTCAGTGTCTCGGTGCTTGAGTACCGGCTGCTGCAACGTGACTCGCCGGGGCTGGACAGAAATGGGGGTATGCTGACCTTTGACACTCGCGACACACCCGGGAGTGTCACTGAGGTCACAGGTGAGGTGATGCGCTCCCACTGCTGCACCCTGGCTCTGTGACTGCTGGGTTCTCGTGCCGAGTGGCTCCGGGTTACTGCCCCGCCAAATTCCCCTCCTGTGTTTTGCTGGTGCTGCCTCTCTAGGTGCTCCATCATCACGGCCGCATCACTGTCACTGTCTTCTGATTCGCCATCATGATCGTCATAGTCATCACGGCCTGTTATTAGAGCAGCCCCGCTGACTTTCTTCTTCTTCCTCAGCGAGCGCCGGCGGACTGCCTCTCGGCAGTGGGGGCCTAAGGAACCAGGACTGTCCTCCTCGCTGCCTGAAGACCTGCCAATGGCCTTTGTGCCCCACCAGCCATTTTTACTGTGGGATAAATAGCTGCCTGCTCGCTCTGTCTCACCCCTCTCTCCTGCCCGGTAGGAGACAGACAGAGAGGGCTTATAAGAAGCACTCCAACTGCCTCCTCTTTTTCTCCTGGTCTGCTCCTCCTCTTCGTCTCCAGAGCTAAACCTCCAGCGGGAGCTGAGGGGAGAAGCAACTTTCGCTGGGTGTGTTAACTCAGTGGAGGGAGCTACAGTGGAGGAGGAGGAGAAGGAGGAGGCGGTAATGGCTTTATCTGGAGCTGGAGCAGAGGAGAGAGAGGAGGCGGAGGGGGCTGGAGCTCTAGAGGAGCTATGTAAGGAATGTAAACTATCCCTGGGCAGCCCGACCCCCTGTCTATCCCTTCTCTCCCTCGCTGTCGGCTGGTGAAGAGAGGAGGAGCAGGAGGTGGTGTCCGAGCTCTCCGATCGACTCCGAGACGAAGCGGGACAGGGTTGAAGGTCAGGGTTAGGGTCAGATGTCAATCCTGTCGATCTGGGGGCCTGAGCCGCCGCCTCAGCGCTGGGACTATGAGACCTGTATGGAGATGATTTAACCCCGTGGTAGCGACCACAACTGCTACCAGAAGTGTTTCTGCCAGACACTCTGTTACTCTGACTGCGCGCCTCTACGTCTGCCTCCTCATCATTTGAGTGCCGAGAGTGGTCGGCTTTGGAGTAAAAGCACAAACCATACGTTAAAGTCTCTTTAGCAGCACCGCTCTCTCTGCTCTGTACTCCAGCTAGGCACTTGTCATGAAAGGGCAGGTCACAGCCTTCATTAGCTGAGCTGCAGGGACACAGTCTGTGTCTCTCAGAGCTGCAGGTGAGCTCCTGCAGGTGGCCTCGGCCAGCTGCCTTTAAATCCTCACAAGCTTCAACAGTCTTGCCCTGCTGCAAAGGCTTGCTTTGCCTCTCATCAAACAGCTGCCTAATTTTAGTAACACTGGGCCACTTGTCAGAGTGCAGGGGGTGAAAGTCAGTGTAGTGTGTGGCGTGATAACTTCTGTGGGCTTTGCAGGGTGGAGGAACCCCTCTACTGCTAACATCCTCCTCTTCATCTGGAGTCAAAGTCTTTGTGAGCTCAGAAGGAGGTGCATTAATCTGGGAATAGTCTCTCTTACCCGACTTGCCGCCGCTG
The DNA here is from genome assembly GCF_018398535.1 of Haplochromis burtoni. Classification (NCBI taxonomy): domain Eukaryota; kingdom Metazoa; phylum Chordata; class Actinopteri; order Cichliformes; family Cichlidae; genus Haplochromis; species Haplochromis burtoni. The sequence goes on from NW_024582376.1 coordinate 4,160,370, forward strand.
TCGCTTGATAAACTTCTAAAAATCCGCTTGTCGCTTTTCCTGTCCGAGTCTGAGCCTGACACAGAGTCGGTGCCCGAGTGAAACTTAAGCGCCTCTGCTGTTGCGCTGTCACTATCCTGGAAATATCCACCACCGACACCGCCGCTGTCCTCGTGAAAAGTTTTCCCAGGTGGAACCCCGTCAGTCCTGGAGCCTCGGGCCCGGGGTAAAGTGCTGCTCCCCCGCGTGTCCGCTGCACAGTCTCCCGGCGAGGCTGTGTGCGTCCTGGCGGAGCCGCTGCTGTTACTCCTCCTGCTGTTGCTGAACTTCTCAGTCAGCTCGCGGATGGATGGAGAAATGAAGGAGAGAAGAGAGGGAGAGCCTCTCTTTGGCTCTGCGGTTAGGAGGCTGGCGGTGGTGGCAGAGATTTTGGAAACTTTTCTTGACACACTGACATTACGCGTCGTCGTCGTCAAGGGCTGCTCTGCTTTGCTGGGCTCCGGGGGAAGGGCGACGCCAACTGCCTCCAAATCCCCTGATTTGTGTGGCTGCTCTTCCCTCCTGTTGGCGACCCAGGGCCCCAGCTTTCTGAAAGAGACGCTGCGATACACAGCCGCATTCTTCTCCTCGCTTTCTGCCATTGTTCATGTCTTTTGTTACGGCTCTCACACACGCATTGGAAACTCCACGGGTAGCTGTTACACATCCAAGCACCTTTTCTTAGTTGTGGTCCATCTGCAGTTTAACCTAACAGCAAGAAAAAGGGGGGGAATGAGTGCTGGCAAAGCTTCATATTGCTCTGTAACGAGGTTAGTTAAGTGATAAATAAAGTGTTCAGTGAGTAAAGTAGCTGAGTGCTGCCCTCTTATCAAAAACTTACATGTTGTCGATTCCCGAAACCGTATCCGTGCCAAGTGGGAAAGCGATACAAGTCTTTTTTCTTCTTCTTCTTTGGCCCCAAATCTTCACAAACACAACTTCTCCATTGTTTTCCTCTCACTGTTTCTAAACGTGTGCCCATCGCCAGGCACGGGCCCTGCGCATCATTCCCTAATAATTCCCAAACTGTTTATGGACTCCCTGTTTTGGCATGATTTGCTTTTCCGTGACTTATGTTGTTTTTTGCATGTAAATGCCTGAGATAGAGGCAGAGAGGGGGGTGGCTGGGCGGGACCAGGGGTATAGGGGCAGTCATAGCCCCCCTCGGGGATTGAGAGGAAAAGCTTTTTTTTCCCCTTTTTGATAGGAGAGGGGATATACTGTGGACTAACAAGATGTAATTATAGCTTCTTTCCCTTGCAAAAAAATACGCACGCACGCAAACACACACACACACACACACACACACACCACACACACACACACACACACACACACACACACACACACACCACACACACACACACACACACACACTTCTAAAACATATTTTTTATTATTACCTACAATTTGGACTTGCAACATCTTTATGAAACCTAAAGGATGTCAATGAAAACATAGGTGCTGATTTCCGAGATGCATTCAAGGTGTTACGTTTAAAAATCAGCCTTCAGGGGTAAAAAAAAAATTCACAAAGGAAGCCAAAGAGTTTGAGTTACTGCACAGCTCCAGCAAACTTTGGTGTGATGGTGTTTGTGAATTACTGTGTCAGCATTCAGGGGGAGCTGGTGGTGGTGGCAGGGAGGATAAAAGTTTTCACTCGTGCACAATAACCCCTCTGTGGTGCTTCCCATGTGGCTGTCTGGTTAACAGGTCCTTTTGTTCCAACGGGGGAATTCTGTTTCACAGGCTGTGAGAAAAGTACACGCTGGCTGCAGCGCCCCCTAAAGGCTCACTCGTAACACGTCAGGTCAAAGGTGGAGGTTGATGGAAGAATCCAAACGAGCCCGGTGAGGTCAGCCCATCTATCTGTGATGGCATGATGCATTTAAATTGAGGTCATTTAAATTTAAATTTAAATGACCTCGCAGGGTCCGAATGTGATTTGGATTGAAAGGATTTTTGGAGTTTGTTTGATTGTTTTTGTGTTTGTTAATGTTTTTTTTTAAATTCCAGCAAGAAACATTTTCAGGAAATCACCATCTGCCTTAGTAATTCACTCCTAACCAACCAATTATTTTCTTTAAACACAAACAAATAGGAAGAAGCAGTACTGATACAGGAATTGAAACATTTCTTAATAATTCAGACTAATTCTCTATTAGCTCAAAATCTTTAAGAAAGTTTGTTTGCTTTTTGTTTTTGTTTTTTTAAAGGTTCTCCAAACTTTTGCAAACTTGTTAGTTTTTAAAAAAAAATTTAATTGTATGTCAAAATACACAATATTCTTTTCTGGTGGAGCACCAGTGTGTGTTGAGTTTTTGTTCTGTAAGTTTGTTTGTTTGTTTTTTCACCAAAACCACAGCATTTACATTTTTATTCTAGCTTGTAAAAGTATGAGGTTCACTAATATTTATTTTTATGTCCTTTTCGATACAAACAGCATTGATCTGGTTCAGATACTCTTCTCACATTTCTTCACACATTTTTCCATCTCTCTACACTGCTGAACACCGAATCAGAGTTCCTTTAACTTGGAAACTGAAGAGGAAACTGCAGCGGGTGGTGAGGGCAGCAGATCGGGCAATTGGCACTTCACTAACCCCCCCTCAGAGACATCTATACTGGCAGACTTCAGCAGAAAGCCAGCATCATCATCAAACACCCCTTGCACCCTGGACACTCACTCTAGGTGCAGTGACTCCCAAGCTAGGCGAGTGGCTCCAGCAGAGCCTGGGAACAACATCGGAGATCTCTGTCCAGAAGAGCGCAGTCCTGGGAACAGCTAAGATACTGCGCAGGACCCTCAAGCATGTATGTGGAAATATGTGTGTATGTACATACGCATGCATAGATGCATGTATATATACATATATGTATGGGTGTATCTGTATGTATGCAGGTGTATGAATAATTTGTACATATCTTTCTTGTGTAAATGTAAATCTGTCTGTGTTATTATGTAAATACTTACTTACGCTATTGTGTATTTCACACGGAGAGATGCCAAACTGCCTTTCATTGTTCTTGTAACAGTGATAATGAAGAGCTATTCTATTCTAATCTATTCTATACGGCTAATACTGGGCCAGATCCCCTTTTTGTCTTCATAACTCTTTGTGCTAACCATTAGCGGCTAATGGACTGCAATCTGGTGACTGCGGAGACCGTTCAAGTACAGTGAACTCACTGTTGTGTTCAAGAAAACAGAGATGATTTTCACCTAGAGACCTGCTGCTCACTGGATATTTCCCTTTTTTCAGTTCATCTTCTGTAAACCCCAAAGATGTTTGTGCAGGAAAAATCCCAGCACATCTTTAGTTCCTGAAATACACTTAAATCACCTTTTTTGCCCCATTATGATGCTTCGTTTGAACTTCAATAATCTACATATGTAAATACACTGCGTTGCTGTATTGTGATTGGCTGATAACGCACTGGTGTTACCTAAAGGTTGAACAGTAGCGTGTAAGCAGATCACAAACTCTTAGATGATGTCTTTTCAGTCATTTGTCACATCATTTAAACAGCTGTCATCATATAATCATATGGATTCAGAAGCTACTGGCTGCTTTTTTATATTCACACCTAAGGTTTGAATTCAAGTTCTGCCTAAACTGAACGCTTGAAGTTAAACTACAGTAAAAAATGGAAAAAAAGGAAGCAACACAGTCTACTCCCTCAGTATTAATATACGATTGAGAAAACATCGTGTTTTTCATGGCTTTTAATAGTTTCAGTTAGTACGACATGGCAACAATCAGAAACACAACACAGAAAATTAAGCATCTGTACAGCAAAAAAAAACCCCAAAAAACCCTTCAGTTTTAGTTTTTCTATCAACATAATTACATGTCTATAAAAATAAAAAACCATTCCCATTATTCATTTGTTAGGGAATTTGATAAAAATAACCCTTCTAACTAATACTGACGTCTGGGTCTCAATAGATGATAGATGACTGTGACATTCACTTTTTCTAAAGTACAACACACACATATTACATGACTATTGTTACTATGCACAGATACACATGAGCACACATTAGGAAACTGAAGCACATCACCACCTCATACTGAGGTCAAAGCTGCACATTCACATTAGAATGACACATACAACAAATACTTAAAGTGTTAACCTGTTACAGGAGCTTCAGAGCAATACGAGTTGAAAGCCGTTTTTCACATTGTCATTTCAGAATTTAACAACATACTGGTCTCAAGCTGGCACAGTCTAGTGTAACATATGAGTTTGGCTACTCTGAAATCTTCTGGTTAACACGAATGTCACAAAATTATTAATCACGTTTATTTCACTCCACGGTAAGTGCATTGTTTGTCCAGAGCTCGTCACAGGGCAAAGACTCACTGTTTAAAAACATGACAAAGGTGCTCACTATGAAAGGCAGGTATGACATGTAAAACACAGGGCACATTTTTACAGTAAACATCAAAGTACACATATGTACATGCAGGCATATGCCATCTACATTTATGTTCATTTCATGAACATTTTAAGTCACCAGATCACGCAGCTGACAACCTACGTCATACAGCTAAATCACGTCAAAGCAGTGCTAAGTACTAAACATTTCATATGTACAGGAATCCCAGTTAGACTGAAAAGATTCACACACTCATAAAAAACCACAGAGTTCATTTAATGCCCTTAACTCCACAATCTGCCTCTATCTTTACCTTTAAATGACTTTTAAAAAAATAACTGAATTAAACATATAATTTAAACTGATTTCCTTCATTTGCTGCAGAATTTATAAGTACAAGACAAAGATCAGTCAGCAACTGACGGCCTATGTCAGCGCGCTGTGAGCTGCACATTTAACGGTTTTCTTGACAATGTTTTATTTGTGACTGTAAGATCTGATACATGCTAACATCAATACTATTATGACAGATGATCCATTCGGTAAAGTAAATCTGCTTGGCATCTTTCTTGGCCTTCAGACAACAATTCTGATGGCTAAAGATCCAAACGGGACAGGCAAAAAAAACCCCAACCTATTATGACAGAGGCAGTGGGGCTACAGCAGTGGCGTGCGCGCACCATCCAGTGGTTAAAACCCGCAACAGCAGCTATTACGACATGGATAATGTAGAAACGCATCACTTTCAAGGAAAAACAGAGCTACAGACCTTCATTGGAACGCATAATACTCCACTTTTAAATCAGTGAACATAAACTTCTGTTTTTTGCAGCCTCTGTTTGCAAAGTATACCCCCAACCCCACCTTTCAGTTCCTTTCCTCAGACTAGTGCAGATTCAACATGCAAGCATAAACACCACCAAAAAACAGTGCCAGAGAGGATTTTAGCCTAGCAAGTTCAAATGAACTATTTTCTCCTTTCCTCAACTGCATCTCATTCCAGCACGATGCATCTCTATCGTAACACCTCGCATAGATACTAAAATTCCCCAATAATTCAGTAGTTTCAATTTAAAGTACACGTCACAGTGTGTTAAACAATGTAAAAAAAGGGGGATTTCAGAAAAAAAAAGCAGTGCAGTGGAGCTTGAAAGTAAACATCACTTATGTACAGTGCAGGACATTTTCATTAGAGGATTACAGTATTCCCCATCCAGAGTTATAAACCAAAATCTATGAATTCGCACAATCAAATACACTCACAGTCAGTGTGATAATAATTCCCAGTTCAAAACAATGCAAGCAGGACATTGTCAACATTTTCCATTCACACTGCATTGAGTCTTTATATGGCACTTCAGATGGCTTCTTCAGACTGTTATTAAACACATTTTTTAGTCACTAATAGCTGAAAGCCTCAAGGACAACAGTTTACTGTAATAAGAGAAGGAACTTCAGAAAAGCAAGGTTAGAAAACGAATCCATCTCTGTGTTTTAAATCTTAACAAGGCTTCAAGGAGCACTGTTCGCTCACACGCTGCTGCCTTGGCTCTTTAGAGTGGTGACTCTGCGCACGAACCTCCTGGTGCTCCGGCGGTAGCGTGGTTGCGTGAAGTAAAACAGAATCGGGTCCAGAAAGCTGTTCATGCTGGCAAACGGTCTGGTGCTCTTATAGATGATTGAGAACAAGTTTCTTGTTGTGCAGGGAGCATTGGGCAAGGTGCGCACCACCAGGTACAGAGTCTTTGTGAGGTGAAACGGGAGGAAGCTTACGCAGAACACCGCGGCTACAATAATGATCATCCTCACCGCCCTGTCTCGTTTATCCCCAGGCGCTATGGAGACGCCCTGGTAGGACACTGGGCGGCAGAGGATGAAGGCCATCTTGCAGTAGCAAACCATCACGCCTATGAAAGGCAGCAAGAAGCCGAGGCACGTCAGAGCCATGCCGTAAGGATAGTAGTCTACCGAGCGCCCTGGCGTGCTCAAATCGTAGCACACGGTGCGGTTGCGCTGTTGCCCTGTTGCTGCAAAGTGGAAAGTTGGCGCGCACAGGGAGCCAACCACCAGCCATACCAATCCGCAGACGCACCACACCATCTTGCGACCGCCCTGCTTGTGCCACACCGAGAGAGGGTGGCAAATGGCCAAATAACGCTGCACACTGATGCAGGTCAGGAACAGGATGCTGCCATGGAGATTACTGAAACAGGAACACAGAGAAGAAAATGTTGTTGAGCTGAATATTATCACAATCCATTTGTATGTTCTGCAAAATCAAAGTTTTTCTTCAAAAAAGTGCTTTTATTAAGGGACCTTCAGTATAGCATTTCTAAAGTATTTTTTTCGTTTCTATTTGCACATGATAACAGAATTATTTCAGAAAAACAAGAGACCCTGCTTATATTTGGAGAAAGAAGGGCAAGAATTAGCAGCAAAACTGGGTCTTCCCTTTGTCAACTCAAAACATACGTTGCTCCTGGTGAAAAACTACTTCCTGAAGACTAAAGTAACCATTAGTGACTGTATGGTGAACTGAAGACCACAGTCCATGCCAGCGGACTATAAAATCTGGAGGAGCTTGAGAGATTATCCAAAGAGGAATGAGCTGTCAGTGTGTTCCCAAAGTGCTTTTAACATCATCTAACAGAAGCTGAAACCGCCTCCCCCACAGTGTTTCCTATGATTGTGCTCATTGTTTTTCCAGCACAAAATTTGGCAATAATACCCCTACTGAGGACTATTTCCAGATATTTCCACCAAAAGAAGATTTGTGCTGGTGGCAAAACCAAAACCAAAAAACCCCCAGATCAAGATCAAAGTTGCAGAAAACAGGAAGAATTCCCACAAGACATGTAGCCAACAGACTCTGTTTCCCGTGATTTTTCTTCAAATCCCAACTTCTGCTACTAATGGCATCCGATGACCATTTCTCAAGAAAGTCCAAATGTAGTCCCGTTCTCAAAGGGCAACTGTGTGTGAGCACTAGCACTATTTCTGCATCTGCATTAGATACCTTGCCATGTTCAAAGGTTTGGAACTTCTTCCATAAACTAGTTTTCATGCTTTACACACCCGTTCACGTCACACTTGTGCGCACTATAATGCAAAAAAGTACATTTTTTCCAGTATACTTAAATATTAGTGTCATTGTCTCCATTCCCATTACTTATCACATCTCAGATCCAATTTTCTTTCCCATTCCTGTCCAAAAATAGGACAATTCACATAATAACACTGTGTCACATATCACTTGCATACACAGACCTTAACAATGAAAAATGAATTCCCAAAAATTACATAATAAAATCTGAAAAATGAGCCAATAATCAACCATGAACCCACCTGTAGAACTGAAACCTGACCATCTTACAGGTAAACTCCCCAAAGGGCCAGTAGTCATGACTCGCATAGTTGTAGATGAGTAAAGGAAGTGACATCACATACAGAAAGTCGGCTATGGCCAAGTTGAGCATGTAGATGTTGTTTCTGGACAAATTGGACCTCTTCCTCCATATCTTCAGTATGACGGTGGCATTCAGAGGAATCCCAAGCAGGAAGACGATGGTGTACACAGCAGGAAGTAAAATGCGCTTAAAGTCTTCCTTGTAGGTGCAGCGAGGGTTAACCGCCCCACTAACACTGCTGATGTTACTGAGAGCGTTAATGAAGCTGTCTGCTGGGTAAAGCTCTGTAGGGTGTGAGAGCAGGTCCACTAAGGAAGTTTTTGAGTTGAGGGCTTCTGTGGGGATGGTGCTGAAAGAATCTGGCATCTTCACATTCTGGAGGAGAGAGAGAGAGACAGGTGAGACTTGGTAGCAAGATTTGCTCGAGATCAAACACGATTACCGAGCTATTGTGTTTGATGGAGTACAGACAGAACGTTATAGGTCTTCTTCTTATTAGTTGTCTGTGGTGTACAAACTAACCCAGGAAGGCACACAAACAGCCATATTCAGCTTGGCCAACACTGTAGGAGGAGCAGTTCTCTCCTGCTCGTGTATAACCTTGACCTTGAACACAGTTTGGCTGAAAAGCCATTAGGTGATCACTGTGTGCAAATTTCACTAAATTCTAAGAGGAGTGGATGGACGAGTGCCATCACATCACATCATCGATTATTTTGCCGTACAGGCAAAAAACCAACATTTATTTTGGATGTAACGGCACACACACACACACACACAGCCTTACCTAGAAGACAGACTCCTATTGTTCCCATTTGTCGATTTAACTGGGAAAACACATGAAAGCAATGTTTCTATAGCATGCCACGATTAGACAAATGAAACAGAAAATATGCAAGAAAACAAATGGATGAAATAGAGAGAGAGGACAACTCTCCACCAGAGGGCACAAGAGATCTGCGTCTGTGTTATATCCTCCAATATTACACAAAAGCAGTCACCTTGAGCCCTGTGAACACAGGACCTTCCGTATTTCTTATTTGGACAAGTGTATTCAGGTATTTATTTGACACTAGTTCATACTAAAAGCCTTGAACAGACAATTTAGTGCAAACTATGCAGTATCTAACATAAAAGCAGGAAAGCCGCATTTGATAAATTTTTGGAGGAGCAGCAGTGAGCAAGAAAAGATTGTTTTTGCAGTTTTTTAAACCACATGTTTGTAAAAAACACTTGTAGTTAATCATATTTTTAAAGTATAATCCTAATTATTATAAGGGCTTATTAGTATCTCTGACAAATACCTCATAACCCGACTTGAAACCTAATAATCTCCTGGGTGTGCTCACTGTAAAAAGGGCTCACTTTGTATTTACGAATACATACGACAGACTGTAAGAACTACAACAAAATAGGTGCTGCAGTGAAATAATCATTTAATCTCTCCATCATTTTCTGACAAGTGTAGACCAAGACGTTTGGTCAAGTTTGGAAATGAAAACCACTGCAGACTGTCTGATCTCCCACTCACATTTCGCAACGTCTGGAACAGGCCCACTATACACAAACAGACTTATCAATGATCTTAAATATTCTTCTGCCTTACAACATCAGTCATATCCACTTCCCTCATGGCAGCAGGCAGCTGAGTAAGTGATCTGCCTAAGACACTTCCTCCATAGCCCGGTGCTTCCTCAGACTGTTACTCACTACATTTCACAACCAACCAACCAACAAGCCAACCAACACCCTCGAGCCTGCGTCTGTGCTTGTGTGCCAGAGTGTGTACATGTCAGGTATCTCTCAAAGCTGCTTAAAAAACTGTCTTTGGATGTGTTCAAAAAAAGTGTTTTAGGTGAACTCCTCTGTGTGGGTGCGCAGATGTGAACAGAAGTGACGCACAATTTTATAACTCCTGGCACAGAAACTGAGGGAGAGGAGGTGAAGGGAGCAGTGTGCCAAAGGACCACTGAGCATTTATCTGCAAAGATGAATAGAAAACATTGTTGAGGAGTGCTCTGCAGTCTGTTTTATCTGCTGATGACTCATGCACGGCGTACTTCAGATCAGTAATTTGGTTGAAAATCAACTCCGCAAAAGGCCTTGAAGCCAAAATTCTTGGCTAACCTGAAGCACAAAGACTCTGAATTAAGTCTGCAGCTGTTTTCATGTTAAATAAAGTCTGATTTTCATGAAACGCACTAAACTGCAGCACCACAGAAACAGTCATGGTCCTAGGGCTCTTGCTTTTGCCACAGAGGAAGCTCTATTACTCATCTTTATGTTCAGGCTTGCTTTTAGACACCTCGCAGAGCCTGACCTGAATAAAACACAATGAAATGTGTAATAGTTTGAGCAGTAGCTCCTGTTTGTGACATGTTTTGGTGCTCATAGTTCATTATTAACAGAACAGTTCAAGGACAAGCAGTAACATGAAAGCTAAGCTATAATTCATTTTACAAAAGAACTAATCAGCTCATTGCCACATTTTCCTTCTTTAGCAGTACCGCAATCTTTCAGACAATACGGTAAGTATAGAGAAAGAGAAGCACACATCCTGGATCCTACAAGCCCTAGCAAGAAAACCACTGGTTTCAAAGTAAGAGCTGAGATGTGAGAGGCCAATAAACCACTGATTCCCATGCTGAATATCTGCACCTTTTAGGATAAGTATTGTGGTGGAGATGATTTATATATCAAATAAAGCCAGATTATTTTTAAAAGGTTTTGGAATAGGGGGCAAATAGAAGTAAAAGCTCTTTCTGATCTATTCATGTTCAGGGCTCATGTCAAAAATTGTTTCTAGAAAAAAGGGAAACAGATGTTGTGATTTAGTGAAAACATGGACAAGCATACTCGCCATAAAGACGAAACTCAGCCTGAACTCTCCTAGGGAGTTTTCTTGTAACTTCTTTATTATTACTAGTATTAGTTTTTCCCAGTTTAGGTTGCCCTTAAGTTTTTGCATTTGCTTAGATGCTTTTATCAGCCACAATCAATCGGCTCGCTTTTTCTTAAGATTTCTGTTTCATGCCTTTGTTTGTTCGCGTTTAGGTCTGCACCACAATCCCTACTAGGTCTGCATCAGCGGACGGTGACAGTGGGAAAGGCAATCCGTGACTGATAGTGTTTCATTGCATGGGCAGTGTGTTTGGTTTCACTGTCATGCTGAAAAATGAAGCCATTCTAAATAAGACGTTTTCCAGATGGTAATATATGGTGGATCAAAATCTGATGGTAGTTTTCTGTGATCATAATTCTATCAATTTTAACAAGATCTCCAACACCTCTGGCTGAAATGCAGTCCCAAACCATGACAGAGCCTCCACTGTGTTTTACATATGGCTGTAGAGACTCACTGTTGTAACTGTCCCATGATCTCCTCTGTGCATATTGACACTTTGAACCAGAAATTGAATTGGTATCATCAATCTATAACACCTGTTACCACTGATTTTCATTTCAGGCCTTAGCCTTTACTCACTGTTTCTTTAAGGCACAGAAAGTAATTTTTTAGCTTATTTTTATTTATTTAATAAAAAAATTATGTTGTACTCACAAATATATACTGATTAGTGTGTAATTAGGTCTTCGAGCAAAATGATGCGTTCTCATAAACTGAAAATAAATCCATTAAAAATGCATATGAGCAGGTGGCAGCTTGCATATCTACTGACACCTAGTGTTGAGATTTTACACACAATACCTTTAAGCACATGACCTTCATATACTGGTCATCTGCTTTAGATAGTTTATTTAGGCCAATTCCACCTGTCCAATTTGCTCACATTTTTAAGGACACAGTGAACACTAGTTTGAACTAATAGCTCTTTACTAATCACCTCATTGGTGCATTAATACTATTTTATGCCTTTCAATCTTTGACATTTCTCATAGATTCAACTAAAGAAATTGGAGTAAATTATGAGTTTCTGCAACAGGCTAGAAACAAAGTGTTTAAAGAAACAATTTTGGTGCTTTATGAAATTTTCTATCACATGTAGACACAACACTGGTTCAGTCTCTTGAGTTGGTGCCTTTTTTATTCTTGAATGCTTCATAGGTCAGGGTTAAGTCACTTAAACAAGAAAACAAAAAACATTCTACTGAAAATGATCAGAAACAGGGACTGGAATGAAAACGAGTGAAAAAGCAGCCAATGTCCAAAGAAAGACCTTTAGAAAGCCAGGATAACTGCCTAAAAACTGCCTAAAAAATGGTGCTACATTTTATATGGCATAACCCAGAGTAACATGCGCCAAAGAGTGCTGTTGAAATCTGAAGCATGCACAGTGTGTGTGTAGCTATAAAAATGCAAGCATTCATGCCTGTGAGTGAGCCTCTAAATTTGTTACCCTTTGTTACCATTTGAAAGTTTTACTGAGATTTAAATCTCATTTCCAAGACAGACTTGGCAACGATTTCAGGGTAAGAAGTGTGCTCCATTTATTCTAAAATAACCTATTAGTTTATCAATATAAGGAAATATTACTAAAAACACTAACTTAAACGAACAAAACTTCACTCACTGAACTTCCCTAGTACATGTGAAGCTAACATAAACCTGCTCAATACGCGTTCTCTTTACATCCTTCCTGAAAAGATTCAGTCATTTAAATGGTGCAGTAATTGGACTATTTAGAGATTTTGAGACCAAATCCTGATATGTTGTCGTCTTTATTGTAATTTTTTTTCCAGCATGCAGATACAGTGTATCAAAGTTATAATGTAAATGGAAAGATAAGCTGACATTTAAGGTTATCTGCACTACCAGGAGAGGAAAAAAAATTACAGAAATAATACAGATGCTGTTTTCAGTGCTAATAGTAAAGAAAACTCTTACCTTTAAAAGTATTTAATCCAGATTGGAAAAAAAAAAAACTTGTTGGAGAATGCGGGCATCGATCCCGCTACCTCTCGCATGCTAAGCGAGCGCTCTACCATTTGAGCTAATTCCCCTTCATGCTGTGTGCTGCAAAAATAAAGCCTTTAGAGGCACACACCCACAGCCCTGCTCACTCACGTAATGTGACCAGTTAATGACAGGGACACTTTCTCTTTGCAATACACACACCCTCACAAACACCCTGCTGCATACTCTCCACCCTGAGGACTGCCAAAAGGCTGAGCTGAGCAAGTCACACAAGGTTATTTATAAACCATGACTGCAAGAATGTGACTGCTACACTCAGGACAAATATAGGAGATTAATAATTCATCATAACAAAGCCGTAAATCAAATGACACCTAGACTGCATTAATGATTATTCTGCATGTGGATATGGTGTCAGGACCTTTGAACTTTGATTAAGGTAATGCAAGGTAACTCTAACTACGTCAATATCACAAGTAATGACTGATAGCAGAGCCCAGCTTATATTTAAACCACGTAACCCGGAGAGTGCACTTACTGCCTTAAGGCTCTGCGTGTGTTTTTATTGCGGTACTATGAAAAATGAACATGACTGTGTAATGTAAACCAGCAGAACTTTAAGGTTCCTCTCAGTGTTACAGAAATTTATGAGGTGTTTTAAACTCATTGTTTGGTTTTGGTGTTTAGGCCAAGAATAGAACTAGAGACACAAAGTCACTAACCAGATGTGTAATATGGCAGAAATCTCTACTAGGAGTAAGTGGAGACAGAAGAAAAACGTCATAAGCCAACAAATGTCTGATTTGTATGTGCAAACATGTCCGACATAAATTTTATATTAAAATAATGTTATATACAAATCAAAAACGTGGTGTTCCTACTATTATTATTATTCTTAATGTATGTTTCTGTCTGATCCACAGATAAAACTCCAAAGAGACATTTGGAGAGAAGAGATAATGGATATGTTTCCGTGGACGATTCTTATATAGCATTTTTCTACTCTACCTAAGCACTCAAAGCGATTTAAACTATGTGCCTCATTCACCAATTCACACAAGCGCTTTATTCTCTGCTTTTTCCTACTGAAGTGCTTTCTATCTAACATGCATGCTATGACGGAGAGCAACTTGGTGTTAGTATTTTACCTAAGGATATCTGGCATGCAGACTGGAGCAGCCAGGTGTCGAATAGCCAACCTTCCAAAGAAGAAGTCCTACAAAATAAATAAAAGAATGTAAAAATTAAAACACGTGAAACACAAAATCGTGCCCAGCAAAAACAAAAAAGCTTCATAGCTGGTGAGCTTTAGAAACATTGACCTACAGAATGCCTAATTAAAACTGGCAGATAAGGTGACATAAAGAGTTATACTGGCGTGCATGTAGGAAGGCTATCTCTCTATCATTTAAATGAACAGAAAAGGGAGATTTAGAGGAGAGGACAGCAAGCAGGCCACAATTAAAGTCCAATTACTTTCCCATCTCCGATCTCTAAAGTCCCTGGAGACCCTAATCAATGATTCATGCCCGCTGCCCCTCATTCAGTCCCGTGCTCGGTTGTAGTTAATTGGGGAAACAAAATGACGAGCCAGGAAATCGATATTAGTATCACACATGAGTATACGCGCAGTACAATCAGGTCTGCAGACGCACACTGCAGCCCTACCTAGCAATCAGGAGCAAATCTACAGTAAACAAAACAGAGTAAATTCAGGAGCGCAGTAGGAGTACAATAATCAACTATACAAACTAATAGCATGACACAGAAACACACAAACCTTCCACATATCAGTGTGATCAACATTCAGGTCACAGCCCTCTATTGTGGATTAGAAAAAAACAGACTGCGATAATTATCGCTGCTAATACGGTGCATGAAGACAGGAGACAGGAGACGCTTTAAACTAATCAGCTGCACCATAAAGAGGACGGGTGATAAGCAAAGCTGGTGTTCCATCAAAACCGCACTACTTGCCATATGGTCACAAAGATAATAAAAGTGTTTCTTGTTGCATGTGACATAACTATACAAATCATTTAAACATTCAGTAGTGCAAACAAAGATATTACTGCAAGGCTTGTGTAGAAAGTCCCCTTCTGGCCTAAGTTAACCAAAGCATTATACCACATTTTTCACTAATGAAGTGGACAAGACTGCAGCTGATAACAGATGGCATTCTCATAATTTGCCGTATCTTGCAATCAAAAACAGGCTAACGATGTTGTTGCTGTAAGTATGTCATTAGATATACAGAGAGAAGGTCATACAATATTTCCTACAACTTTACTGTGTGTCAGCTCTTTGGTGCACAAAAGAGGTCTGATGAAATAAATGTAGTGCCAGGACAGTAGGGCACTGGTCACTGAAACTAAAATTTTGAAACACCAAAATTCTTTCTTCTATGATTAATCTGAATCATCACTCTTACTTAATTGACTTACGAGAGCAAAACGTGTTAAAATTGACTTCGGTTTAGGGTGAGGGGCTTACATGCCACACTCATCAATTGCAGAACAGTCCAAAAGTCTTGCACCACCGCTTTCTTTACAACAGACTTTCCGACGCTTGCTGCTTTTTTTACTCATTTCCAGTCCATCCTTGTACCTGACCAGTATCAAAGGAATGTTTTTGGTCATTAGCTACATAACACTGATCTGTGAGTCTTTCAAGCATAAAAAATGTGCATAACTCAATGGATCAACCAGTGTTGTGTCTATGCAAAACAGACAACTTAGCCCTTTTTAGGCACTTTGTTATGAGCAGGCTGCCACAAAGGTGTGTCATTGGTTCCAATTTCTTTAGAAAATTGTATCTTTTGCACCAACAAGGTGATTCTCAGAAACTGAACAAAAACTATTTAGAGCAGATAAACAGTATCAGAGTCATCTCCTTAACAAATAGGAAAAAAGCCACACAGACAGAGAGAACATGGCAAACTCCACACAGAAAGGCTCTAAGTGGTGATTTAACCCAGGACCTTCCTTCTGTCTGTTTGAATGCTTTGATGAGCACAACGGCAAACCTTGCCAAGCTGCTGAACTAATCAAAGAAAAAAATAACAGCAAGCAAGCTGAACGACATTTCACAATAGTTTCTCTCTTGCTTTTGTCCTTCAGCACATATATTGTTATAATAATAATGACTCACTGATAATGTAAAAGTACCCCAGAAATGCATAAATATTTTTCTGATGCATGTTTTTGTTCTTGAGCCGCTATTAGTCACATTTAATGTTGTGAGAATAACATGTTTTTACTGATCTTGAGCTCCAGTAGCTGTAACGTCTTGGTGCACAACTTGTGTTGGGCAAAAAAAAAAAAGAAGCTTAGCAAAAGCTCAACAGGCTGGTAAGCAGCAATTAGTCTGTGCCCCGTGGTTGCTGAAGTCATGTGTTTGTGCTGCAGAGGGGATGGAAATGCAGATGTGGTGAAAGCAGAGTCAGTAAAGCACAAAAAGAGAACAGAAACAAAAAAAAGTCTTTACTGACCGATCACCCAGTGCATCTGTGACAATTGCTGTGAATTGCACAACAAGTTTTGGAAACATTGGCGGTAATCTTTTTAAAACCTACTCAGGACAAAGACATTCGATTTATTTTGAGACATTCACATTAAATCACCAATTTGGCTGGTATGTTTATGATGGCTGCCATTAAGCTTGTGCTTGTTTATTCAGTGAGATAATGCTGAGGGCCACTTAACTTCATTTGATAAGCAACTTCAGCCCTAAATTTTCTGTTTACCAGGTTTTCTGCTTCTCTAACTCTGCGGCTCCAACACAGAGTTATGTTAATCTGCTACCCGGCAGACAAAACAGAGGCTCAAACAGTGCCTAGCAGAAAGGAATCTCCACTAAAAACACAGCAGCCATGTCAAAGCCCTGTGGCGACTGAAGCAGATAGCCTGTCTAAGTGATTGTTGGTTATTACGTCAGCAATATGACAACTTGTTTTTACTGGATCCGAGCACAGTTATGCACATTCTAGAGAGACATAACAAATACAAGTTATAAACCTCACATCTGCAGTTTTTTTATATCGTTTTTTCATACCGTTTATAATCTTTTACTTGCTTTGCTTACTTCGAATACGATTTACAACAAGATGTTCTTGAAGTTATCATGGTTAACAGCAGATTTATTAAAGAATGTTTAAACAGCTTTTTACGTTGCTTTGACATAGCAGTATGAGTCTTTGGTCTTGAAACGTTGTACTCTCCTGCAGCATGGCCGACAAATTTATAGAAACAACTGATTGCTGAGAACATACTATTCCTTTTTTAAAAAGGTCACTATTAAGGGTGTCTGTTCTGGGGCACATGATGTATTGCAGGCTGTTTATTAATCACAGGGTCAGTAGTTTGTGCTCCGGTGCCTCTAGTCAGCACTCTTAGGCATGATAGGGAACCCCAAATTGCTCCTGACGCATCCATCAGAGTGTGGTGCTTAAAAGGCATAGCAAAAAACAGCTGGTTGAACGTGGCTAACAGTAAAAAGCGATCACTTAGAGTAGAAAAGCTAAATAAGTACCCATCTGTTTACCATAACTATAGCAAACAATCAAGCAAACACTAGATTGTTCTTAGTAATTTTTGATAAAGCTTAAAATTAGAGTTGGATCAGGTGACCCTGGGCCCCCCATTAATTAAGCTACAGTATCCCTAGGCTGCTAGGGGCCAATTATTATTCATCTCTGTCTGTCTTTCATAATGTGTCTTTTCTCCTGTCTTCCTCACCTAATCTTGTTCCAGTTGCTTTGTGAAGCCTGGTTCTGCTCTAGGTTTCTTTCTGTTAAAAGGGAGTTTTTCCTTCCCACTGTCACCAAGAGTTTGTTCATAGGACCTCATATGACAGTTGGGGTTTTCTCTGTATTACTGTAAGGTCTGTTACCTTACAATGACGTGACTTTTGTTGTGATTTGCTGCTAAACAATAAAACTGAATTAAATTGCTATCAAATGGTCCAACTCAGTGTAACCCATAAAGACACCAGGGGCAACCTTTGGAGCTGAAAATTAAGGCAAATACCAAAGTAACAAAAACTGTATTTCCTTTAATGGCTACTACAACCTGGCACCGAAAGGGAGTCAGTTCCAATGCACTCCATGTTAAAATTTGTAACGTTACATCATTGACAAGCATATTTACAGCCTGATTTTTTCAAAATGTGTTGCTCTCTGTAGATAGTTTTCCTAGTGGGTGATTTTTTAAACTATCCTAAACTGCTTGAATGTTTGTGGCTGTTTTGATTGACAGATGCCCCACAGAGGACACTGTCAGTGCCACACACGCGAGAGAGAGGAGGAAAAAGGAGAAGGACAGCCATCTGCAGCGGCAGTCTTACACAAATTCCCGGTCTCTTCCTCACAGTGAAAAATAAAGCATATTAATTTACCACTGGAGCCAGATCACTGCAGATGCCCACAGCATCAATATCATAATGGACGGGAACTTGTAAAAGCTGTTGTTGTGTGGTCTACCAAAAAGTGATTTCTGGTATTTGCCAAAAGTGACTGTCAGTATTTAAACTGTTATAAACAATTTTTTGGCCTATAAACTTTTGTCAAACATATCTCTAGTGAATGATATCAAGCCATTTTAAGCCAAACTGTCTGCCATCAAGTTTTGGCAAATCAACTTTTATATTTCCATTGTTTATGAATGTAAAACTCTCACTGACATCAAAAATGTCTTTTTCAAAAGGGATCAGGCCAATAGGGGCAGCAGAAATTGCAACAAATATAACATAACGGTTATATAAATATATTTTAAGTAGCTGAAAGGACTGAATTGATTATAATGTAGAACACAGAGCATATACAATAACGCAAAGTACAAGTATTTTTTGTTTGTTTTATATGCAACACCTGTAAATCCTGTTGAGTGCAGACTATTAGATAAACACTGGAAATCAGTTTTTGGCACAAGACTGGGATGGTGCGTTTTTGGCTTCATTCTGTATGATCTCCTAAACTTCATAAGTTTCTACAAACTCCATAGAGATGCTTGAACAAATATTCTCACCTGGTTTGTTCCCCATAAATCATCAGAGTCCTGGGACGCATACAACGTGAGTGGATAATGATGACAGCGTCTTGCTCGAGGGCACGTAAGTTCTTGTTTATTTAACTATCGTAATGTAAGAGAACGTGAGAGTACTTTTTTTAAAGGAATTTGATTTAAAATGATGAAGAGAAACAGGAAAGGGGATACAACTGATCTGATGTTATCACACCAGACGAGCTTAATAAGTGCACTGACTGCACCAGTCGCCGGGGCTTTGAGGTGCAGGACACAGGACGTCTTACTCCAGCACCACAAATAACACAGCTACCAGCCTTCGTGACTCCTTACAGCTGCTTATTTTAGCACCACAGGAGCCCCTGCTGGGACATCTGTGCGCCTGGACGAATAATAACAAAACTACACAAATGTAGTAACAAGCTACTATATCTCAGCAGCTAGAATTGATTGTTATACACGGCAGGTCAAATTCATATCGCGATAATTCCCCAGTGGGAATAATACTTTTTAAAAAACATTCCTTTAGTCGCTAGCTGCTGAATAAAGCAATAAAACTATAAACAAACTGAACTTACCCTGAATGAAAAACGAAACAAGTGCGACAACATCAACAAGTTGGCCACTCGGCCATGGCAAACTGCTGCTCCTCGGTGATAACAAAGAGCTGGGAAACGGACTGTTGCCGGTAAAATAGCAGGTTTAAGGAAACGCCGTGCTGCTAGGTTCGAATTCACCGCTTATCTGTCCCGTACCTACCTGCAGCGGAGCGGCGAGCTGCTGCACACTTTACACGCCGTATAACTGCCACGCACGCGCAATGAGTCTTGCGCCACCTGCACGAACAAAGGGAACGACTCCAGCGACAGCTAACGTCTCGCGCCTTTAGCCGGCATCACGTGTCTGGTTTCTTAAACAGACGTTACAACGCTGTTGCTTTCAGTGGGTGTTTTAAAATCACCTAAAAAATAAAGCAGTTGCAGTGCTGTGCAAACCATCGTGATTTTTCATATTTGCATATTTATCACATTTACCTTACACTACCTTTTCCTACAAGGTAGGTCCTACCATTAATTAAAAATGACAAACCTTTCTTTATTAACCATTGCTTAAAAAGCCATCTCTACTTGCAGAGCAATATCCAACCTTTCTTTTTACTCATAAAATCTTGAAAGAGTGGTTTTAAAACTGATCATCTGCAGAGGTTTCAGAGCTCATCATCAATAATATTTTATTACAGCGATTAGTACATGCTGTAGGTATTAAAGGTACTGCATTTGAGTGGTTTGAATTACATCTTTCTAATAGACTCCAATTTGTTCATGTAAACGGGCAGTCTTCTCCATGCACACAGGTTGATTATGGAGTTCCACAGGGTTATATAGCATTTAGCTCTCTTGCATAACGCAATTCATTATTACTATTTTTTCTATTTAAAAAAAACTCCTAGAAAAGCCTTCAGTTAATCCAAAATGCTGGAGCAAGATTAGTGACAATGTCTAGAAAGAGAGAGCATGTTTCTCTTATATTGGCTTCTCTTCATTGGCACCCTGTTAAATCCACTATCAAATATAAAATCCTGCTCCTCACATACAAGGTCTTGAATAATCATCAGGTCCTGTCTTATCTTAATGACCTCATGGTATCATGTCACACCAGTAGAGCACTTTGCTCTCAGACTGAGGGCTTACTTGTTGTTCCTAGAGTATTTAAAAGTCGAATGGGAGGCAGAGCCTTCAGCTTTCAGGCCCCTCTTCTTTGGAATCAGCTCCCAGTCTAGATTCAGGAGACAGAAACCATCTCTACTTTTAAGATTAGGCTTAAAACTTTCTTTTTTGAGTAAGCTTATAGTTAGGTTAGGATCAGGTGACCATCCTTCTCTAGTTATGCTTAGCTCATCTTTTTTTTCCCTCACTCACTACGTGTTTATACACCTCTCTGCATTTCATCATCATTATTATTCATCTCTGGCTCTCTTCCACAGTGCGTCTTTTGTCTTGTTTTTCACACCTCACTCCCATCCGGTCATGGCATATGGCCGCCTCTTCCTTAGCCAGGTTCTGCAGCACGGTTCTTCCTGTTAAACGGCGTGTTTTTCTTCTCACTGTCACCAAGTGCTTGCTTATAGGTGGTCATCTGATCATTGGGGTTTTCTCTGTTTTCTCTGTATTATTTTAGGGCCTTTAATTTATAATACAAAGCACCTTGAAGGGAACTGCTGCTGTGATTTGGTGCCATATAAATTAAATGTAATTGAATTCAAATTGCTATCCAATGGTCAAATTCAATTGAATTAAAAAGCTTGCAAGAAGTAATAGTTGACAAAAATAACCAGAGTAAATACAGTTTTTAATTGTCAATGATTTCGTTTATTAAGGGAGAAAACTATAAGAACACACGTAAATAGAACTTGTCTGATAAAATTAAGGAGGCTTTGGGACTCAATTAAGCAACACTGAGAGCCATTATCCACAAATTAAGAAAACCTGGGACAGTGGTGGACATGACAAGGAGTGGCCAGCTTACCAAAATGCCTCATCCCGGAGGCTGCAAAAGAACCCAGAACCACATCCAAAGAACTGTAGGCCTCACTTTCCCCATTTAAGGTCAGAGTTCACGATTTAACAACAAGAAAGAGGCAAAAAAATGGCATCCATGGGAAAGTTCAAGTAAAAAAATTACTGCTGACCACGATTTTGCATGACAATAAATAAGCTGTTCATGCTTGAAAGTCTACCAGCATGGCTGAAAGGAAATGGGTCAAAACTCCTCCACAATGAAAGTGTCACTGCCAGTTACTTGCACTTAATTGCAGTTCTGGTTTTGCCACCCTTGGCAGGAATGACAAGGGTGGCAAAACCAGTTATTAGGTTTCATTTTGCATTTACCCAGGCTAACTTTGTGTAATACTATAATTAGCTGGATGAGCTGAACCATGTGAATGTGACAAATCTGGAAAAAAAAATCACAAAAGGGGCAAAAGCTTGTTCACAGCAGTGAATGTTTAACTGCAGGTAACCATGTTTAAGCAACAGTTAATTCCCAGGAGGAAAATTCTAACATTATAAGGGCTTCAACCAGAGAACTTGCCATAGTCCAGCACCTTTGAGTGTGTTTGCAGCTCACTGAGTTCAATGGCGGGTGTTTGGTCTGTACTAAAAAGAGTGACAGGACATGACTGGAGGTGTCACTTCTTATCATTTTTGTTTGAACTTCTATGAGGTTTATTGGTTAATTCTATTGTGCCATTGTAAACATTGCTGTGTCCTGCTCAGCACCAGGTTGTCATCATAAAAGATAAGATGCCTCCCACTGAGTGTGTCGAAGTTTGGATATAAATTTGGCAAAGCTCCAAAGTGACCAGTGGCTCTCACTTCTCTTTGTCCCTAGTTCCACATATTGAGACAGTGAACCTGGTTTTCATTGGCTGATTACAAGTCAACTTATGTGTGTTTCATGTGAAAAGTATTGTTTTAAAAAATATGCTGATGTGTAGCTTTGTCATCGCTATAACCCAAAGATGACACAGGAAGAAATAGGAAGTGCATAAAGGCTAAAGTTATTCTTGTAACAATATGTTCCACCACAGGATGAAGCAGAAGATAAGACGAAGAAGAAGATAAACTTTCAGTGCAACTATGTAATCAATGATTGTATAATTGATAACAAGTATATAAATAGGTAACTAAGTACAAGAAACAGCCAAGACTTAAAATAAGGAACAGAAAAACAAAGCAGAAAACGCTAAATTATCATGCATGTATTTACCAGTCTTTGTGCAAATTGTTGTTTTAGGCACTTGAACCAGGTTCCAATGTCTGTTTTGTCAAGCTGGACTCTGTTATCACCCAAAAAGTCCCATTATGTACTTTTGTCTCAGGTGTTGTGGCTGGTGAGTCACGCCCACATGGATTCCTTCTTCATGGCGTTTATATCTATTCTCTCTGTTAAAACTCATTTGGGCTATAATCCGATATTGTGGAAAAATATGTCACTGTAGTGATAAGGAAAGAACGACGTGCTCATTCTTGTGTTCTCGAGTCACTCTCCTCTGTATTTGTGAAGCCAGATTTCCCTCTGTTCATTTACAAAACTGGAGAGGAAGAAGACTCTTTTGTCAGGGTGTATTCAAGCCATGCAAATTTTAAACCACAGTATTGGGGTTGAATGTTTACATTTTGTGGCAGTCACAGGAAACATACAGTAAGGATGTGTTGATGCATATTCGATTATCCAGGTAAGAAAATCCCAAAAAGTTGATTCTCTTCATGCGTTCTTTTCATGTTTCGTCACTTATCCAAGTGACTTTTTCAGACTCAGTTGACTGCAGGTTTACCCAAACCAATAAACAGAACATGTGGATTGTCTTATATTAAGATAAAAAGGCATGAAAAAAAAACAAAAAACAAAAACATTATATTCAAAATTGACTGCCATCATCCTGCCACAAAATCATAAATCTCAGTTGGGGTATGCTGAATCTGCAAAAGGCTTAGATAGTACGTTCAATTAAAAAAATTATACATGAATTAAAAATATTTTCTTGCTGGAAAAAAATACAGTCATGCTATCACAGAACTTTATGCTGTCCTGTGAAAAACTAAGTACACCATTACCACTTCCAAAGGAATTAAGAGGGTAAGTAACAGCCAAGTGCTGCTAATGAAGTGCACTTGAATAATTCATCAACCACAAGTGTGAAAAATTCCATGAAAGCAGAAGTTTGTATTTTGCATTAAAACCATGATCTTCCCATCAGATTCGCCTGAAGGTCAGAGAAGCAATGCTCAGACTGCAGAAAATCTTTAGAACCTGCAAAAAATCCAATATCTTCAGAATCTCCAGGCCTCAGTTAGCATGTTAAATGTTAAAGTTCATGACGATAGAATCAAAAACAGGCTGAACAAGTATGACTTCTTTGGATGAGCAGGCAGGAGAAAGGCTCTTCACACTACAAGCAACGTGGTAGCGTTCCTTAAGTTTGGAAAAAGTACAGATGTTTGGCCATAATGCACAGCGCTGCATTTGGAGACAACAAACACAGCGTATCAGCACAAACACCTCATACCAACTGTCAAGCATGTTCTTGGAGGGGTGAAGATTTGGGTTCGTTTTGCAGCCACAGCACCACGAGTTGACCATGAATTCCTCTGTATACCAAAGCATTCTTGATTCAAATGTATGCATCTGTCTGATAGATAAAGCTGGGCCACATTTGAGACGTGCAACAGGACAACAATCCTCAGGAATAAATCTGAAACGAGGTGTTGCAGTCCACTCAAAGTCCAGACCTCAACCCGTGTTAAATGTGTGTGGAAAGACCCGAGGGAGCTGTGCATAAACAATTCCCTGCAAATCTCAATGAAATGGAGAAACTTGGTAAAGAAGAGTGAGCCAAAATCCCTTCACATCAATGTGAGAGACTGAGGCTCATAAGCAAATAAACCAGTCTTAAGTTATTGCTGCTTAAAGTGGTTCTATAAGCTACTGAATCACAGGCTGTTTTTCAGGGTACTACATTTCTGTAGGACTGTTGCAAACATAAGAGACGTAACATCAATAAAAGCCAAAGCTGAAATGAAGGATTGAGTCTCCCTGCCACTGATTAAATGAATACGTTAAATACTAACAAGTCACTTAGACAATTCGATTTTTAAATGGTCAGCAAGAGCATGTCGCCGCTGACTCGCGTCCAGCGGACGTCTTTCCGAATGAGCTCATTTGTCATGTTGAAATCCAGACGTGTGGAGACAGAGAAGAATAGCTCATTTCCCTTTAAAAAGAAGTTGCTCAAAACTTTGACGACACATTTCGTAATAATTTAAAGAGGCAGTAGGTTTAAGCTTGGAGGTGTGACAGCATGGCTCAAAACATCTGAACTTCACTCTCACCAGAAATACTGCACAGCATTTCATAGATTCAAGGCATGCACCACTGTGCTATACTGTTGTGAAGTTTGAAGAAAATCCATAAAATATTGCAGGTAATTGTGGGTTTACAAGTTTTTACTGATTTTTACATTTGGTGCGACCTTGACTTTGACCCAACTTCCACCAAAATGAAAAGCTGTTGTTGATATCTAACATCACGTAAAATTTGGAAATGATTGCATCTCCCTTTGAGGGGAGAATTATGTGTAAAAAATATCTCGGGTGGATGACTCATATAACAAGCATTTTACACCTTTGTTTCTCCCATGAGATATTTTCACTGGAACCTTTCTGTTCACAGTATCGCATTGTTTTCCTTCACATGATAGGTTTAATTGCATTGCCACTCAGCCATCTTCTTTCACAAAGAAAAATTAGTCTAGTTACAGCTTGAAGCTGTAAGAGAGAAACAGAAAGCTTTTTAAACCTCTGTCTGGTTTTACTAGGTTGTAACTTCTGTTTCAAATCCAAGAAGCAACAAAAATAATTGGGAGATATGTGCAGTTTGGTGCATACTTCAAGAACAGTGTGTATTAACTTTGATGAATTATTTGAAGCATATAATCACAATATTCATTTTTCACTTTTCAAACCACAGTTATAAAGTGCTTCACAGTTCAAATAAAAGTCACATACTAACGATAAGTGCACATGTTAAAAACACACAGACACACAACCATAAAGACAGGCATTTATTCCAACACACCGCATGGTCTCAAACTACGGCCAAAAATCAAGGGGAACGGATTAAGGAAACGATAAGCTATAAAAATGAGTTTTCATCAGAGTCAGCTGACCTGATGGACAGAGGAAGGCTGCACAGTTTGGGCGCTACAACCTCAAAAGCACGATCATCTCTGGTTTTAAATTTAGAGTGAGGGACAGTTAGAAGGCCGCGGTTGGACGATCGGAGAGGCCAACTACATCGACAAAGTGTTAGAAGCTCTGCAATATGTAGAGCTTTAAATGTTAATGACACAGCTTTAAAGTGGATTCTGAATTCCACTGGAAACCAGTGAACGGATGCAAGGATTGGTGGAACATGTGACGGCTGCTAGTTTTCGTTAACAGCCTTGCTGCTGCTTTCTGAAACAATTGGCGCACAACATGTGCCCTCTCTTTGGAAAGAAGCAGTCGTGGTTCCTGTCCCTAAATCTAGTCGTCCAAAAATTCTAAATGACTTCAGGCCTGTTGCCCTCACTTCAGTTGTAATGAAAGTCTTTGAAAAAATCATCAGAAATGTGATTATGAAAGAGACTGAACATCAGCTGGATCCCATGCAGTTTGCATATAGGCCCAACAGAGGAGTGGAGGACGCACTTTTGACTTTACTAAATCTGATTCTTAAACATGTAGAGAGTAAAGGGACTTTTGCAAAACCTGGTAGGCTGGATTTTAGATTTTTTTAACTGACAGGTCACAAAGATTGAGAATAAATGGGATTCTGTCTGACCCAGTGTTCTCCTCCACAGGTTCACCTCAAGGGTGTGTCTTATCTCCCTTATTATTCATTCTCTATACAAATATGTGTCAGAGCAGACATGAAAACAGGGTCATTATTAAATATGCAGATGACTCTGTTATTGTCAGCTTACTGAAAGAGGGTGAAACTAACCACGGTCCAGTCATTGATGACTTTGTTCAGTGGTGTGAGGAGTCTTATCTCCAGCTGAACATATCTAAAACAAAAGACATGGTTGTTGATTTTAGGAAACAACAAAATGGGCACGGAGTCACTTTAATTAAAGGTCAGAAAATAGAGCAAGTACAATCATATAAATATCTTGGGACCATAATCAATGAAAAACTGAACTTTGATCAAAATTGCAAATCAGTTTGTAAAACACCTTTATCCGGTTGTTCAGTCTGACGTCACTAGCCGTGTCTGGGCCTAAACTCCGCTGCAGGTCCATATATCAAACGATCACTATGGCATTACTGAGAGTTGAAAAACTGTCTAAAGTCTTTCATCTTTAATAAAATGATCAGCGTTCTGCTCTACCAGGTGTAACAATTGAGTTTAACATCCAGGCATCCATGAAAACGGAATTTATGACATTTAACGGAGTTAGAAGTTAGCAGGGAGTTAGCTCGCTAGCTTCTATCTAAATACAATATAGCATGTCCTGACTGCGGGGTTTTGGAAACAAATTAAAACGTACAGCTCTGTTATCACTTCCAGCATAAATGAAGACAGAAAACTAAACAGCAGTGACGTTTGTAGGGTTACTGAAGTTGGGCTAGCTGGTATATAATGATGTGCTACGTGACCGCTAGCGACACAGCTATGTTAGCATAATATAAACAAGCTAACTTTTTTTCCACTCGATAAAAGTTAGCGTGAGTGTTCTCGGTGGTCAGGAACAAATGTAATCGCATGGCAGGATGCTGTAAAAGGACCAAACTTCAGCCAGGAGAACAACTGAGATAATCCATCCACAATACGAGGTTAGTCATTCATATACTGCTGCATGGGCTGGGCTGTAGTTACATCCTAAGGTTTTAAAAACTGAGCTTAAATAAATGATTAGCGGTAATAAAAGCCGAGGGAGGTCAACAGTGATCACTGACTGTTTTAGGAGCTTTTTGAGATCAAATAGAAGAAAATACATAACATTAAACATGTTAACAACACAAAAGCCATATTAAACGCAGACTACTTTAGGCCCGGAAGTAGGATTCGTCGCGTCATCACTGAACAACCGGATTGTCTTAGGAAACTTGCTCATTTCCACATTGACCAAAAAATTGTAACTTTGTTTTATCGTTCTTTTATTGAGTCTGTTTTATCCTTTTGTTTGGTGGCATGGTTTGGTCAGACCTCTGTCACAGAGAAAAACTCTCTAAATCAGATAGTGAGATGGTCCAGTCATCTGATAGGTGAGCCACAGTCTTGTTTAGCCTCCCGGTACTCTAAGCAGGTAGAGGATGGCTTTATCAATCCTTAAAAATGGTTCCCATCCTCTAAGGGGTGAATTTCAGCTTCTTCCCTCAGGACGGAGGTTTCTATTTCCGAGATGCAGGACAAATCTTTGTTCCCGTTGCTGTCACTGAATTAAATAAGAATTGTTTTTGATTCGAAATATTAAAATTACTATATATGTGCCACAGTGAGGTTTATATCTTTACTAGGTATGTGTGTTTTTAAAGGATGCCAAATGCTGTCATGTTTTCTGTAAAGCAAATTTACCTTGCCTATGGGTATAAATAAAGTTACCTTGACCTTGTTGAACTTGTATCGATTAAATATCAATACAAGCATTGATATAAATACTGCTGATATTTGGTAAGTAGTTCTCATTAAATAAGAAATCAAAGTATATTAAAAGAACACCTCATCCCCAAAATTAAAGTTACAGATTTCTTCTCTATTTTTCGTCCCACGAAAACCGTACCTCACTCATATAGTGGATTTTACATTTATAGCAATTTGAGCACAACAAGGTGCCATCAGGTGTCATTACACTGAAGATAAAGCAAACAGTCTCCAACACTGGCCTCCAAGCCAGCAGATACATTATTTGATTTAGCTGTGAGCTGTCCCTTTGAACTGGAAGCAGATGAAAGAGAAACACGAAAGTTTTGAAGATGTAAGACTGAATTAACTTGGAAGAATTACTTTAATCGGGAACAAAGAGCATCACTAAAATAAATGATCACTTCAGGTGCGAACCTGCACGGTGGGTTTTTTAGAGCCTGCTCGACAGAGAGTGCATGAAATCCTGAGCAGGAGGAATCACCTGTACAGTGAATGCACTTCAGCTGTAAAGTCAGTATTTTAACATGTCAGAAGAACAACTAAAACCTTACGATTTAGGCTTGTTTAAAGTGCTTATGAGAAACAAACAGTCTTTATGTTTTTTGCACAACATATTCTACACAGTGGAGTATGCAAACCAAATTTATTGATTTCTTAGTGTTTTGCATATTTGTCACATATACATGTTTCGGATTGTCAATCAGATTTTAATATTAGACAAAGATACCCTTAAAAAAATTGTGATAACTGGCAATGGGACTTTCACACAACTGTGGAGGAACTTTGGTCGAGAGAGCGGAATTCATGGTTCCATCAATTACAGCAAGTCATCCAGGTCTGAAGCATCAAAGCAGCCCTAGAGCATTACCACCAAAGTTCAAGTTCCTAGTCTCCGTCTTATTGTTGAGTTAAGAACTCACCTTAACTGTCAGAGTAACAACTAATGAGTAAGGTCTGCAGTTCTTTAGATGTATTTTAGATGTCTCCTTGATGGGTGGAGTCAAAGTTCACAACTGTTCCAGGTTTTCTCCATGTGTTGATAAAGCCTCTCACTTTGATTTGCTGGACTCCCAAAGACGTAGAAGTGGCTTTGTACACATTTCTGGACTAACAGACAACACTGACTTCATTTCTTAAAGACTGTAGGACAGTTTTCTGCTTTTTAAGATTTTTTTTAGCCCACCTCACTTTGTCAGGCAGGTTCTGTTTCAATGATTTCTTGATTTTACAGGTCTGGCAATAATCAGACATGGATATGGCAAGTGAAATTAAACTCAGGTTCTCATAAAGTGTGGTTAATTTAAGTTAATTCACAATTTATGACCGGGGGAATCTTGGAAACTTAGAATCCAAGTATGTTCTGACATCTTTCTTCCCTTAATAAAAAGTGATAAATAAAGAAACTCATAAATGCATGCGTGAGACAAGTATGCAAGTGTTTCTCTCCAGGAAGAGGAGAGACAAAGCTGTGACAAATCTCCACTCCACTTTCTCTGGATTGTTGCTCAATCCTGCAAAGGTCCATGCAGAGGAAGCTGGAATCAACATTCCTAATAAGGCATCAGTTATTTGGATTTGCAATGGCCACCATGATCATTACCATTAAAGCCCAAATATATTTTGACACATCTTTTTTTCCCCTTGTGCACTTATTACTCAAGGCCTTGTGTGTGTGTTTGGTGGGGCATTGTGCATAAAAGAGGTGTCAGTGTTTGCTCAGTGCACGCCTGACTGGTGGTTGTATTGCTCAAGCCAGTCAGATCTCTGTGGGCTTACAGAGAAGTGAAAGAGTTGAGTATTCTTTCACTATCTCTTTTTTTTTTTTTGCTACACGGGAAATAACGCATCCTCATTCTTCCACTTTTTTGAAGGTACTTTTGTGGGAGGGGGGAAAAAAAGCATCAAGACGAAACGAAAAGGAGAAATTAACGATAAAAACAGAAGGTACAATGCACTATTTGCTATTATGGCTACAATTTTGTGCATTTCCATTTTTAACTTGAGGAGTTACACAATAGAAATGGGAAGTATAGTAAGACAAAGATTAGTTTTGTTCACATGCAGACATCTACAGCTAGAAAACGTCACACCCAGAGCTTAGTACAACAAAGCGAGCTAGATCGTCACCCATTACTCCAATTTAGGAGAAAATTTCCAGAAACATAAGCAGGTGGGGGTTTTTTCCTTCTTTTTGTCTGCCTGGACATGCAGAGAAATACAGTCATAAAGAAAACACACCCTCTTTTAGTTGTAAGGTGTGATACAACAGGACGTACGAGAAAAAACGATCTGGTGATGAACGATCAGATGAACAACACATGACCTGTAACGCATTTATTTAACATTTTAGGTTAAAATGCAGCAGTGTGTGAAAAACTGAGTGCATCCCATAATACAACAGCTTGTACAACCACCTCTAGCAATAACTAAGCCAATCAGCCTCTAAGATTATCATGGGGGATATAATAATGTTGCTTCAGTTCATTGAGGTTTTGCAGGCATTTGTTGATGCGTCATTGTTCTGCTCCATCTCCTAACTTAAGCCAAGCTTTAGCTGGCTTAAGTTGCCTCATATTTGACTTTAGAATACTTTGGTTTACAGAGAAGTTCATGGTTGAAATAATGAAGGTGCCCAGCAAGCCCAAATCATCACCTCTCCACCACTGTGCTTGACAGCTGGTATGAGAAATTTGTGCATTAAGACCAAACATCTGCACTTCACTTCTCCAATTCATAAATCATACTCATTCTAAATGAAGAAGCTCTTGCTCACTGCCTGCAATCTGCATACACAAGATAAACATTTTTTCACATACAATTTGTTTTTGTTCTGCTTTTGTTTTTTAATTGAGCATTTTGTGGTTCATGGGGTTTTGGAAAACTGGAAGTAGTGAATTTGCTGGGACTGGAAAGACTTGCAACTGTCTTGAATGTTTTGCGCTTGTGAATGATGGACTTAACATTGTTGGGAAATGACGTTAAAACTCTTCCCAGACTAACACACAGCAACAATTGCTTCCATTGCTGCCATCTTTCCTGCTTGGCACTGTGTTGTGACACACCTAAATGCTTCAGGCCAGCAAACTGCCAAAACTTCTGCGTTTATAGTTGTGCTCATATTTGATGAGTGGACTTGATTAGAAGCATGTGGCAGTTAATTACCCTCCTAATTACTATAGAATCAGTAAGGGCGTACATAGTTTTATGGCTTTCATCTGAGGTTGTACTTACGTAATGTTAAGACCTGCTAAAGTTATGATGAATAAAACACTAGAATTAGGTGAGGGTTTATGACTTGATTTCTCTCTGTGCATATTTTGATGAATCTCAAAAAACAGTGTTTTATAAAATATACCCAACAATAAAAAATATTATATCATGACAACACAACCAGGAAAAAAAGGCCACACACACACAATAAGTCTTCCTTTTATAGGAAAATTTTAATAGTTATTCAATGTTCTACATTTTACAGTAAATATACAATTACAAACTTGGCTTAGTTATAGTACTAAGATCACTAACTGATCTTTTAAAAAAACAAAACAAAACAAAACCCTCAACAACAAAAAAAATAAACAATAATAAAAAAAAGAAAAAAAAAGAGGAAATTAAAAAAAGAAAAAAAAAAAGAAAACAGATTTACACTTCATATCACAAGCCTGACGCAGGTCCTTCACTCTGGACCAAATAGCTAACATACAATTCACTTCTCTCAACGCTGAACAGACGTTGGGCTTCAGTTTCAAACACAACCTTACGGTAACAGATATACCATAGCATGTGCAAACTGGGTACCAAACTAAAACTTCCAAAGATGGGGTTGTTCATCGTACTTGATCCAGAGGGATGCAAGCAGTTTTTTTTTTCTTCTTCTTTTGTTTTTTTGTTGTTTTTTTTGGAAGACAAGGAATTTCCACTTTTTGCATCACATTTAGTGTCAAATCAAACTAAGAGATATCTCTGACAAGTTGAAATTAAAAAGCTGCGGCAGAACATTGAAGGCATTTAAGAGCCTACTATTCACTTTGATAGTAGTGTTTTAGTTTATACTTGTGAAAAACTAAGACTTTGCAACTGCAAGGCAAAAACAAAAAACAACAAAAAAAAAAGAGAAGGGGAGGGGAAATGGAAGAGAGGATAGGTGTTATGAAATGCTTCTAGTCACATTTTCACTGTCAAGATAAAAAAAAGAAAGAAAATAAAAGCAAAAAAGGTTTGGAAATCTACAGGTTGACGGATGACGCGGTGAAGCAGAGTCACGGTTAAGACAAGTTTGCACACCCCCCCTCCTCACGCTGCAAAGTGTGCAACTGCCCATTTTCACTTAAGTGCAAATCGAAATAAATGAAACAAGGAATGGAGTGAAATGAGGAAGCAGTTTCATCACTCTGGAAAAAAACTAAACAAAACTGAAACTGTTCCCAGCCTCTTCACTGGGTCTCCACATTAAAACAAAATAATTTGTTTTTGAACTTTGTTCCACAATCAAAAAAAAAAGGGTCAAAAATACAGGTCTGTATTTTTAGTGATGTTCTGGTTGTCCAGACATCTAAAACTATCTCCCAATAAACCTACAGCAATTTGAGAAAGTCTTCAAAGGTGACATTTAATTGTGAGTTTTACATGCAAATGATTAAAAAGGCTCAAAGCCATCAGACACAGATGCCACATTAGACTTTGTCACCAGCGACATCTAGTGTTTAAAAAGGCATCGATGTAACAACCATCGCTTCTGCAGTTCAGACGGGGAGGTGAGGGATGCAAACTTTAGGCAGGTTGGCACAGAAAGGTATGAGAGTTTAAAAAAAAAAACCCCAAAAAACAAGTGCTAAGAGTGAAGACGGGAGGAAACAATATATGATCCGACATCATTTTGCATCCCTGAATGTGATGAAACCAGATGTGTAATGGAATGCAGAGTGGGCACAAAGTGAAAACGGGGGTAAACCCAGAGAGGAGAGGAGCAAAAGTTAAGAGTCAGGCAGACAATATGCATCAACAGCGTGAGAAACAGGACAGCAATACGGGAAAAAAACCCAAAACTAAACAGATTCACATGAAGCCAGACGCAACGAGGACTCAGAATTCACCACTTAGGAGAACAAAGTAATATTTATCGAACAACAACTGGTGAAATATGGCACAGAACAAAGGGCACAGAGGCTGAGGGTTTTCAAGACATCATTCAATACAATTCTTTGAACCCACAAAACAGAAACAGACAGAAAAAAAGGAAAACTGATTCTAAAGGCATCCATTTCAGTTCTGTCACAGATCCTCTTTTTTAGCTTTTTTTTGTAACATATCGTAACGTCTGTAATTTCAATGGGAATCTGGTGATAAGAAATCCCCCAGTTTTATGTAAAGACCTTGTGTGAACTCCACTCCCTCCTATAGAAACGGATATGAAGCGGACAGATGCAGAAGAGGTAAAACAAAAAATATATATAACAAACTAATA
>NW_024582376.1:4193744-4196498 GCF_018398535.1 Haplochromis burtoni
ATATATATATATATTAAAAGCACAAACAGTAGCTGCCACACTGATGCAACCATGCTTAGCTAGAAATACATTACTGTACCACTTGCTGTATAAATATACTGCATGTTTTTTAAACTTAGAAATCCAATGCTATAGTGAAATACACCTGAATATTATGCATACCCATTATGCTCAATTGACCATAGGGAAAGAAGAAGAAAGGAAACAAGATTTAACTGAGAAATACTGACAAAAAGTAGTGGTTGGTTAAATAAATCCTAATGGAGTAACATCACTGCTGTCGCAAGAAAATGTCGTTTGTGAACTTGTGAAGTTTCACCAGCTTTAAATTAAAATGTACAAGATCCTTAAGCGGCGTCATTTCCTCACTCTCATGCTAAAAACACCCACTTGATATCGGCTAAAATACAAGAGTCGCTTTAAAAACGGGGCCCAAACGTAGGCGCTTTTCTTCCGACAGCGGAATTATGCGATATTTTCTTGAGAATTAACATACTAGTGTACAAACATCTGGACTAAGAATACCTCAAACACTCGACCTTATTGTTTTATTTTTAATTAGGATATAAATTGCTTCTTCCTCCGTCTTGCACTACAAAGTCTAGGTACCTGTTACTTAGCATTAAATTATAGTAGTATAGTCAAGTTTCTTTTTTTTGTCTTATGTTGTGCAATATTTCCTCACAATGTTATTCAATACTCCAAAAAAAATTTGATATGTCTACTTTTCTTAGCAGTAACTGTAATAATTATTGAAAGGCGGCTGCATACGGAGCCTTGAATCCATATTTAGAGATTACAACAATATGCATTTGTTTATTTAACCCCCCCCAAAAAAGAAAATCAATTCAAAATGCTGATAAAATAATTACTGTACGTTAAAGTTGGAGGCATTCCCCTCTTATTTTATTGCAATATCAAACCACTTCATCCACATACCCGTGCGCTAAATGCTTTTTTTAAAAGACCAATCTACCCTCACAGGAATGTGAAGTTCTCCTTTGAGCTTTTTTCTTCTTGTAAATCCTGAAAAAATGCCACAGGCCTCACCTAAAAGTAAATCCCACCACGATCACGACTACCCCACACTGACGAGGACCAATACACAAAGACTTAAAGTGCCGCTATTACGTATCTGTGTTTAGATTTGCTTACATAGCCCAATGTTCTCACCGAATGGAGTCATTCTCTCCCTGAAAACACTGCCATGGAAATGCTTTGGCTGTAGCCCAGGCTCTTCTTGTGTTACATATCTATGTCACTATGTAACAGCCATAATCTTGGCCTAGAAACCAAGAAGTGAAAAAAAACACCCCACCTACTTGCCTATTATGACCTTTTTGTTGAGTTCTTGTACAAAATGATCAGTTTCTGCTGAATTACATTTGTCTCCACAACAATAATGAACCCTACATGTTTCATTTTAGCATGGCGCACAGGTATAAATATTTACTCGACCTGTATTGTATTTGACTGTAGACAAATTACCAATAAAGTTCTTCTTTCTAACATAAAAACACAAGAAGAAATGGGTGAAATAATTCCACAAAAACATCTAACAAGACTGTCATATTTTCAATTTCCTGACATTAAAGTTCAGAGAAGAGAAAATCTGGCTGAAGCTAAAAGTTTCTGTTAATATTTGATGGCTCTTAGAGGAGCATCCAGTTATGAATGTGACCAAGTTTGATTGTCAAACTCCTTTAAATCTGCATTCTATCTAAAGACCAGCAGATGGCGATAGCTGTGGCTGCAAAAACACTTGCGGTCCTATAGAAGTTCACGGGCTCATCAACTCACTTTGAGTCACACTGAACAAAAAAGTCTGTTCTGTAAATCTTGGTGATTTTATTTATTTATTTATTTTTTTAAATGATGATTATTTGCTTGCCCATGGGCTAATGACTTGCCAATCAAAAAACAATAAAATACAGTTTCCCAGTCAGACCCACGACTCCTTGTAACATCCATTCTTTTGCAAAATGGGGCTTAAACAAACATGAGACGTCACAGTATCCATCCATCTTTTATACAGTCTGGGTACAGTGAAGATTTCAAGAGCCAGGAGCCAAAACCGAGTGTTTCGGAGAGAGAATGACAAAGTTGCTGAAGCACTGTGGGAACTAATGTGTGACTAAAAACATGTTGTTGTTGTTTTTAATTTGTTTAACTTTAAAATCAATGAAGTGGAAAAAATAATTGTGAATACAAGCGTAACTGGGCACTTTAAGCTACATGACAAGGTACGGTATCATTCTGACATAAATCCTAAAAAGCCGTGCTGCAACATGGACCTTATGCTGAGCACATTATTAACAGACTGCGTCCAATCAGAAGGCTGTGATGTGCATAACATTTAGACGGATGGACTAGATTGAATTCTATTCATCTATCCAATGATATTTATCTGACACGCCCATTATTTAATAAAAAAATTCAATAGTCTGGGCTCTCATCTGCAGGCCGTTTGGTTATTAGTCCTCGTCTGGAAAATGGAAGGAGGAGGACGAGATGATATATTCACAGTGAGAAAAATCAATGTGCATCACATACAGCACAAAAGAGCCGTCTGTTTGTGCACCTCCTTGCAGGCGAGTAACAAACTTAACTCTCTTGTGCCTTAAGATGACAGCTGTGAATATGTCATCTTGTCTACTGTTCTCATTCCTTCCGGCTCTCCTCCGACATCACCACCGATCCCTTTAAACTCCATCACTGCTGGCTGTGTCTCCCATGCACACCCCAGAAATCCAT
>NW_024582376.1:4196622-4210310 GCF_018398535.1 Haplochromis burtoni
TGTGTGTGTGTGTGTGTGTGTGTGTGTGTGTGTGTGTGTGTCAGAAAGTGTGCACGACCATCCAAGCTGTTGTCACTGTTAGTATAGCTGTATTTTTTTAAGGTTTTAAATGTACTTACCTACTCTAACCACGGAAAGAAAGCTGACATGACCCAAACCACCCAGGAACGTCCTCTATAGCTAGGATAAAATTTTGATAGTGTTGCAACATACTAGCCTGCATAGTATGTAGCATGATGTTTGTACTAGGTACAATGCTAAAGCAGACAAAAAAATGTGAGGCGTAGCATTACAGGTGATGGCTGGTCAGTGCTCATAGCACTCCTATGGAGGCGTAACAACCGGGATGACAAACTACTGCTGGACACAGCTACACTGGAAGACGACCGAGATCAAACTGAAAAAGGATGAGGAAGAATTTGGGGGGAGAGACTGCAAAGTAAGGTAACTCATCTGAGTGTAGCAAAAAGAAGGAACATTAAAAATCAACAATCTGTAAAACTAAAATCCTAGTTGTGTTGAAACCCTGTGCTGATATCTAGTCATTAAAAAATTTGGCAGCATAAGTCAATAAGTCTTTGTGACCAATGGAGATGAAGAAGAATAAGTGCCCAATATTCTCCAGCCAGCTGAGTTGCAGCAGGCAGAAACACACACACACACACACACACACGCACGCACACATACACACACCAGCACAACACAGTAACAGGAGCGCTCGACACCCGTGATTGGTCAAGAGTCCTTCTGGAGTTCCAATGACAGACACAGCAAAGGAAAATGAGGAAATGAAATAAAATAACAATACAAAATAAGATAATGATTGGTTGGCAGATGAAAAGGAAAAAAGAAAAAGAAAACAAAGAAAAAGCAGCTTTTGTAAAAATGTTAGAGAATGTCGCACAATAACAATGATAGTAAAGTGGCTGTTGCACTTTAGTTTTGTTCTTGCAGACAGATGCAGAGTTCCCGTGATTACTGACGGGAGCTCGCGGTAAGATTCGAGCAGTTGCATACGATGGTGGACTCCAGATCTGGTGGGAAAGAAAAGCAGAGGAACACATAGGTGATTGAGTTAAGACTGCCTCAGACCTCTGAGGGAAGAAGGGGAAAAAATGGCGAGGCAGCGCAGTTTGTTAAAGTCGAGAGAGACGGGGATGAGATGAGGAAAGGAAAAGGTGGAGAGGAGGGGAAGAAAAGGAGGAACCACCAGATGGAGCACAGAAACATCTTAAAGAGGAGGATCTGAAACATCAGGAGGGGAGATACTTACATGATGGATGGGCTCTACCAGTGAGGCGGTACGTAGCTGTACCCAGGTGTCCCTTGGGGCCTGTAGGTTGGCACAGTAACTGGGTGTGCTCCAATTGGGGGGTGTTGTGGCGTTGTCAGCAGAGTCCCTACACAAAGAAAACACCACCAAGGATGCAAAATCAATTTGTACCTGAGCTGCATCTACCAATCATGCACTTCTTTTTGTTTTTTTGCAGCAAAAAGGCAATAAAATAAAGAATAAAATGTTTTTTTAAGTCCAGGGACTTAAGGTAGGACTAAAAAGGTGACAAAGGGTCTTTGCTAAAAACATTTAAAATACACCAACACGCATTGGCCTGCACCATCTTCACAGATACTATCAGGGCTATTGCACTTTCACCCATCACAGGTGGGCAACAAAATCACACATTTTCATTTTTCTTTACCTTCTCGGGGCAAAGATGAAGAAAAGGATCCTTTAATTAATGCTACAGCTTTTTTTAAGCAAACAAATTCAAAAGCTTTCATCAGTGCCGTAATAATAATATTACTACAAAAAAACACATCAGATGCCCTCCTGACACAGCTCCAAAGGGATTTGTGTCTCCTCCAGTAGAGCCATCACAAATTATGGTCGAGAGTGAAGAACAGTTATTATGTTGGTACCATATTAGGCCCACATGGAAAGAGTTCACAGTTGCTTTCATACCTGCGCTCATGGCCATGGTTGTCCCAGCTACCATCCCCATGGCAGCCATGCCGTTGTTGCGAGGAGCAGGTACAGGAACAGGGGCCGGGTAGAGGGCTGTGGAGGGGATGCTGTTAGGCTGCACCACGGTGGTGTGATGGATCACATGTGGCTGAGCGGCAAACACTGGCTGGGTGTAGTACGCTCCCTGTCAGGACAAAACATCGGAAAACCTTCAATGATTACAAAACATCTTAGCAGAAGAAACTTCAAGTGATTTTGCATTACAAGAACAAGCAAAACAGACTGAAACACAATACTTTGAAATGGACAGAAATTGAAGCCGTCTCTTCTTTCCACTGCACTTTTCAAAGCACCAAATTACAAAACAACAACATGATTGCCTTATTGTTGTTTTATTGTGTGCGACTGAATCTCAAAACCAAGCTCAATTCAATCGGTTTTCTAATTTAATAATAGCGAATGTTTATTTCCCCGCATTTTTGGATAACCAAGCGTGTTACTACCGGCTAAAGTGTGCCATAACAAAAATCAGCCAACGTCAAATGTCTGTGTTTTCATTCATCCAGGTCACGGTTGTCTAAGGACATTAGAAAATAAAGAGAGGGTTCTTTAGCCCTCGCTGATGGTAGAGAGTGACATGTTCTGTATCCAAACAGTGTCCCTGTAGGCTGGAGAAATGCGCTTTTCACTCAACAGTCCAATTCTGCAGAACAGAAGCTACCTATGAACATGATAAGTGCTCTGAATTTAAACGAGGAGAATCAACAGCCATGTGACAGACCATTTACTGTCACAAACCGCTTCGCCTAATTGTTTTTAATACAGAGTAAAACGACGCAGACTGAGCAGGCAGCACAAATGTATTTACTGGAGTGGCTGCGTTAAACGGTTATGGCAGCCGAGCAGCTGCAGCAACAAACCCCATCAACATTTTTCACTGTTAAAGTAACACACGCCACTCCAGACATCCTCACCTGTGTGTATAGGTTCTGCTGAGGGTAGGCACTGCGGATGGGGTACATAGCTGTCGGGTACGGGGTAGGGGTCGGAGTATAAGGAGGAGGGGCTCCATTTGACTGAGTGGGGGGCACTTTGTATGGAGTTCCTGCTGGAGTATATCCTATACAACGAAAGAAAAGAGAAATACAACATAAATTTACCAGCTCACCAAGAAGAGGTCTTCTTAAATCTAGGAGAGTTTCTT
The DNA here is from genome assembly GCF_018398535.1 of Haplochromis burtoni. Lineage (NCBI taxonomy): Eukaryota > Metazoa > Chordata > Actinopteri > Cichliformes > Cichlidae > Haplochromis > Haplochromis burtoni. The sequence goes on from NW_024582376.1 coordinate 4,199,793, forward strand.
ATTTACACATCAATAACACATTAGAATAATGAGATTGAATTCTCCACACTGTCTTTAGTCAGTTGAGCTCTCACACTGGGTTTTTATGAGTAACTCTATACCTTAAACATTTCATTGTTGTGTGTGTTTCTATGTTTAGGGGGAGCAGCAGCAACCAAAGAGAGTACAGACTCACCCTTTTAGCACTCGTCCTCACATCTCATTATTTGCATTTCCTATAAAATCCACCAGATGGGGACGACTGCCATCTTTTTATGGGATTTGAATATCGAAACAATAAAGCTGACAGTTTATGTATATTTATCCAGTTTAAGCACGAGCTTTGAAGATAGGGGCTTTGCACTGTGTATTGAAAAAGCCATCTACTGACTGTATGTGAGGTATTTTCAGGTTTTTTTCACAGATTATATTCTGCAGTATACGCTGAAACCAACAACCACAGCAGAGCTGCAACATCATTTCACATAGTATCCCCCCTGTAGCTGACGCTACGTCACTGGATGAAAAGCATGACGTTGGGGACAGTAAAGGAATCTGGCTCAGACCGCTGCATTCATGTCCGCTCTGATCTCTGGGGGTGTAGTACCTCTGAGCCGCCACCTGGAGGAGCCTGAAGGTCAAACATGCTACTAGCTAGTTGCTGCTGCTGTGGAGCTTATGAAAGCGCTTTTCTCACACAAGGACAAGGGAACAAAGAGATGCTGGAGCTGCTCTGTGGCTAAAAGCCTGTGTGTGTGTGTGTGTGTGTGTGTGTGTGTGTGTGTGTGTGTGTGTGTGTGTGTATACGCACACATGCTCTCACATTCATTCTTTGCACTAACATGCATGCAGGGCATTAAAGGACAATGGTGCGTGACAATCACACAAAAGCCCTGCTGATAGAAAACACTTTGTCTCCTCAGCGGTCTTGAGAAATAATGACCAAGACACGTTTTCTAATCAGACGGAGGCTGGCTTGTCTGGCCGATTCATTGTTGTCACTGATACAAAATCTAAACATTTTAATTTCCCCATAAATTAACCACTGTGGAGTAAAGGGTAAGATATCTGCAGTCAAGCACACACACACACACACACACAACAAAAACAAAAAACCCAAACCAAAACAACCCTGATAATGAGTCTCGGGTTTCGGCTGGAACAAAGCTGACAGAGCTTTGCCAAAGCATACCTGATATTTGGTTAGACTTCCAAAAGACGGAAAACAAACTCAGGGAGGGAACAAGGGGAGGAAGCTTCAAAAGCGGCACAGATGAAAAGTACAACCCCCACCCTCTCTGCTCGAGTACCACACTCAATATTTAAGACAATAGAAAACAATTTCAGTCGCTATCTTCGCTCCCTGCTGAGGAAATTAAATTTAATCCATACATCCAGTAGCATTTTTTTTCTGAAAGGTATTTTAATCAACATTTAAAGCAATCAATAGATTCTTGCATGATTATATATCACATCTTTACTGCTGTTATAAAAACACATCATTATCTCTGAATTCAGTAACAATGCATGCGTTCAAAGACTCCATTAAATAAAAACATCTTGCTGACACTACAAATCATTTATTTTTCCCTGAGCTCAGTATCAGTCCCATTCATTTCACCATTCCTACTCTTTTGGTTATTTTTTTTAAATCTTTTTATTTAATTGCTCAACGTTGAGCAATCCTTGTAGACTTCCTTCCTCGCCTACCCCCAATCAGATCAAATTGCATTACTGTATAATTACCTTTATTACCACAAATCTGCACAAGATTGAAAAATTGATATCCCGAATGAGCAGAACGATGAATTTAATGCTTTCAAACAATGTAATAAATGTTTTTTTTCGTACGCTTGGACTACAAGAAAGCCTGCAATCACCAAACCTAAACCATCTATACATGCATATCAGGAAAGCACAACTGTAGTCCCATCTGCTGAGGGGACCACACAATGAACCCCAACAGAGCACGCATTTGCTGCTATATGGGCACTAGCAGCTGCTACTGGCTAGCTTCCCACTCCTTCGCCATTAATGCCCCTTTAGGCTGAGATCATCACTTAATTCATATTGCCTTTAAACGACTCGAGTCTGTGTGCAGCTCTAAACAACATTGTAACTGCATGAGTGATGGTAATGCTCCGTCAATTTTTATGAGCATGGTTTGGTTCGTAACTTAATTGTAACCGCACGTGACTCTGATAACCATTAAATATGTAGGAAACTGTATTTGCTTTAGGTTAAACACGCATCATAAACGGACAAACTCATTGCATCTCTACGCAGCGCTGCAGTGCCGCAGTAGCAGTGATGGATCCTCTTTAAATTAAAATGTCATCAGTGTGTAATTTATTCAATACATTAAGTGTTAGACAACCTTAACCTTAACACTGACTACCTTTCATTTCACACCATCACATTACTCAGCTGCCAGACTGCGCGGTTACAGATTACTCATCAGGAAGATAAAAACATTTCTGAAAATTATTAAGATAAATTGGAGGCGCAGTTCGTTCAGGCTTTTCAAGGCATTTCACAAACACTCGGTTCTGAGTTTTTAATGATCATTTCTGCATCACGGCAGAATTCACAACGAGCAAACCAGGAACAGTAATAGCACTGGACTCAAATTCACCAATGCAGGGATGAAAAAGCACGTATGCTAGGAAAAGAAGGCTTGTGAATTTATGTACCCATTTAACTCCACCTCAGTGTGAGGTTCTCTCCTGTAATCTTGCTGTCATTTTAAGTCATGTTAGTTTCTCTTCTTTGTGCTGCTTCACTCTGCGTGTGGGCGTAACCACTCCTAACCAGCTTGGTCTCGTGGTAAAACGAGAGAAAAGACTTTTTTTTAATTTTATTTTATTCACACGGACATGAATTGTCACATTTTTTGCCATTAAAGTCAGCATTCCTCTTAAATTCTTGTATTTCAGTTGGAATTATGCTTTGAGCAGCCTGCAGCTCGTATGCTGTCGTGAGGCTTTCAGCGAGGACGCATCACCCTGACAACCAACAAGTCTTTAAACAAAGAAAAAGAAAAAAGGGGCAGCGGTTGTAGTTTGACCCAAACAATGATTGAAGTTCTTTTACTGGCTAAACTTAACAGAGCAGTTTTATTAAGGAAGTTAAAGTGCCTCTTGGCTGCTGTTGTGATGAACTGATTTTATATAAATAAAACTGAATTAAAAATAGCATGAGTGGCAAAAATGTAGTCATGTAGTTCTCTTAGAACAAAAAAAAAATCTTCTACTTTGTTTACATGTAGATATGAGGAAACTGTGGTCAGGAACAAAAAAAATTGAAATGTCACAAGCTTTTAATAAACTGGTGTGAGACCGTCGTGTTGACTTAATGCACACACAGTCATGTAGACATTCAGAGTCTCAGTAAACATGCCCTTCAGTAGTTCATCGGGCAACTTAGAATACCATTTTTTTTTACTAAACTACTAAAACTACATATATGTTCTCCATATTTTGTATTTTACTTTCCCAAGTTGATAAAATCATTAGTGTTGTTAAACAATCACAACCATGTGGATGTGATGTGGCTGCCTTGTATTTTGAGCCTGGTCGATGTTACTGTTACTTACTCGGGAGCCAAATGAAGCATGACAGAAATTATTTGTAAAAGCATTTGTCTATTTTCCATTCTGCGTTGCTTTGCCTTAATATAAATCGTTTCTCATGTTTTAACTATTCTAATCTTGTATTCAATTCAATTCATTTATATAGCACCAAATCACAATAACAGTCGCCTTGAGGTGCTTTATATTATGAGGTGAGACCCTAGAATAATACAGAGTAAAAACCAACAAACTTCTCACTAACTGCTCGCTCATAGGGGGAAGGAAAAAAAACCCTTTTAACATGAAGAAACCTCTGGCAGAACCAGGCAAATAAATCAACCCAGCAAAGGCAGGCAGAAGAAAACAGTCTAGTAGCTTAATACTTGTAGCTGCATGATAATGATTTGTCTGAATTCATCAGTGTTTGTCTTGCATCGCGCACACAAACTTCAATGGTTCCTTGTAGTGCAATTATCCTTTATTCTTCTTAGAAAAAGAGAAAGAGCCCTCTAATTAACTCTGAAAATTACTCTAAACTGACAATTTCTCCCAAGATATTACCTTGTTAAATATGAGCTCTCTGTGTATGGGAAGGAGGGTAGAGCTTACCTGGTGGATACCCAGGACTGCCTGTTTGGTACAGGTTGGTGTAGGTAGGAGCTGTAGCAGGATACCCCCCTGGATAGCCTGCAAGACGCCACAGGCGAGACAGAAAATATTAGAAACCTTAACATCAAGCAGAGGGGACGCAGACACGCACAACTGAAGTCCCCCTCCTTTCCCCAACCCGCTCACTTATTCACACAGACACACAGGTAGGGGAGTATTTGGTTTGAAGCAGGATGTGCACAGATGGCGCTCATTAAAAAAATGTCTGCACCAATAACACAGTTGGCTGAATGCGTCTTACATACACCAATTTGGCAGACGGGACACACCTGCCAATATGGTGTGGGAGGAGAGACAAATTCAGAAACATTAGCAATGCCTGCAGACACGTGCGAGGGATGCACGCACGCATGCACCACGCATACTCCCGTGCGTCATAAATTACGTGTCGAGCGAACAAAAAGTCAATCTGACCTGCGAAAAAGCTTCTCCTTATAAAAAGGTGCAGGTTCGACAGGGCGAGACAAAGACGATGGAAGTAAAAGGGGGAAAAAAAAGCAGCACAGAGTGAAGAGAGGGAGTGTAAGCGAGCTAAGTGCTGTTCTCTCCTCACTCTTTGCTATTATTGGCAGACAGTCTCGCAGATCTGTTCTGTAGCCGTGAGCCTCCGCTATATCGAGCTTTGGCTGCTGTAGGTTGAGATACGGTCGGATGTAACAGTTCCAATAAACGCAGTTATAAGACGGTCGAGATGTTAATCACAATCACACAACATCCCGTGTTTATTTCGTTCATGCTAATGCAAAGAATACTTTTTAATTTAACAACACAGCAGACACACGCATGCATAAAATTAAAGCATAGCATAATGAGCACTCAAAAATTTACAGATTGGTTCTGGAAAAATCAGAAAATAGTAAGTCATCAATCTTCATTGTTTTTATTTCAGATTTGGAGGATGTGTTTCTGGTCAGGAAAAAAACCAAACCAAACAGAAATCATGAAGATTTAAAATAAACTTTTTTTTTTCTTTTTAAATTTCTCACCTTTTTTGAAGAAAAAAAAAAAGTGGCAAAATCTGCATTTACACTACAATTCAGTGTTATATTAAAGAAACAGCTTCTTGCCAGTTCATCATAAGCACCAATTAAAGAGTCCTGAATCAGATGACACATTAACACAACAGATGTTGCTACACTCCAGTTAAACATGCATGCCACGATCCAACTTTAACACCACAAGTTGGATTTTCCCCTTTAACTGAATGCATTCAATCATGTATTGGTTTTATCACAAAAATAAAAATGGGCACAAGAGTTAAAAGTTCCATCTTAAAAATATATATAGATCAGTAGCTTTCACTTCAGTATTTCAGTATACTATAACTTTATAACTATTATAACCTTTGAGGCCCAAGATTAACAATGGCCTATATTTTTGTCTCTTTCCTTTTATCTCTTCTTGCAAACTCACTTCCTTGGGCACTTTATTAGGTGCACTTTGCTCCCTTTGCATTTGTAGCACAGATTCAACAACGAAACATTCAGGTTTTGACCCATATGGATATGACAGCATCACAAAGTTGCTGCAATTTTGTCAGCTGCACGTCCATGATGCAATCCCATTACACCGCATCCCAAAAGATGCTCTACAAGACTGAGATTTGGTGGCTGTGGAGGCACTGTTCATGTCTTGTTGATGCCAAATGTCTATTCTCTGTAAACGTGAGAGATGGTTGTGTGGGAAAATCCCAGTAGATCAGCAGCTTCTGAAATACTCAGACTGCACAAACAACCACACCATGTTCAAAGTTACTTAAATCATCCATTGTGATGCTTTGTTTGAACTTCAACAGGTTATCCTAACAATGACATGTAGTCATTGTAAAAAAAAAAAAAAAAAAAAAAAGCAGCTAAACAAGTTCTATTATAAAGTGGCCAGTAAGTGTATATACACAAGAGAGCATATAATTAGATTTTTTACTGTACTGCATAATTGATTGCTGGAGTCACTGGTAGGGATGTTAATAGAAACAATGTTTTTTTGCACAAACTTGAATACAATGTCATATTAGCATTTCTGTCCTATCAGAACTCTGTTAGGCATATCTCAACTGGCTTAAACCTCGGTATTCAGTATTGAAGACGGCAGACCTGTACGTCTGTGGACATCTTACCTGTGAAGGCCATATTCTTGGGGTTTCCATATGGAGTTCCAGGCTGGACAGGGCTGTAGACTGGATTCATAGCTGAAGATAACCTGTTCTTACTAGGAGAGAGAAAGAAACAGAAAAAGTGGAAAACAGAAGAGAGAGAGTTAAGAAAAGACAAGGAGGGGAAAATGGAGGGGAAAAGAGACATAAGCCATGTAAACTGGAAAAAAAATTGTTACCATTATCAAGCACACTCACCACACGCATAATCCCAGAGTCAGATTCTTAAAGCGGCATCCAGCTGAAGGATTTTGCTGGCATGCAACAAAATCAAGCCCTGCGACTCCCCAACCTCAAAGCAGGCTCAATATAAGTATGGACTTAAAAACACAAACTGCTTGGATTTAAAAGAAAAATGCACAAGTTCTGACTCAAAGGCACAAGAATGCTTGGATCAATTGAAAAAGAACGCTTTGGTTCAATGCTGCTACCTGCCTTATTTTCCCACCACTGCACCAACAAGGCGCTACCTTCTGGGTTTTTCCAGACACGGGGCCAGTAATCAATTCAGATTGGAGAAAATGGTCAGGCTGAAGGTGCCAGATAATGACCCATAAGGCATCCTTCTCCACACCGTAGAAGACTTCAAGTGCACGCTCTTCATTTCCACTTACCTGCTCATTGTGAATACAGGCCTACGAAATTTCGTGTGTGTGTGCGCATGTAAGTGTGTGTGCATGCGTGCCCCGTACCTCTTGTGCGTGTCTGGTTGATACATGAAACTGAATTTGTCTGTGGGATGCCCGCTCGCCATTCTTGCTGTATGCAAATGAGGAAGGAGTGGAAGTGGATATGCAAATCTGAAATTAAAACAGCGAGAGGTCATGATTACAATGAACACAAGGGAAAAAAATTAATTAAAAGAAAAACAGCAAAATAATAATAAAGAAAAAAGCAAGCACCGGTGCAACAGCAAATGGTTAGTGATAGCAGCAAGGGAGACAGTGATCAGGACCATGTCTGAGTGAGTGTTTGTGTTAACATTGTGTCTTTAATGTGCTCGATACAGCATGGATTAAAAAAAGGATGTGTGATAACTTCTCTCAGTTTTAAGGTAAGTCCAAGTGAAGCAGTTTCCAGAGGTGCTTGGAGATTATTAATATGGATGTTAATAGAATAGAATAGCCCTTTATTGTCATTGTACATGTACAAAAAGAAATTGTGGAAATTTGCATAAACTTTACAATGCGTGTCCCAAAGGAGAGTGAAAAATGAATATGGACTTGCATGTACATGTGTGATGTCCTGTTCAGAACGACAAGTACAAGAAGCAAAGCTCAACATCAACACAGCCAATGGAAAAGCACAGCACATCCAGTGAAAGGTGCAAGTGGAAAAGCAACACAACGGTACTGGGGTGGGGGGGGTACCAAGCTGAGTTTTGCACCGAGCCAAGAGTAAGCATGATCCAGAATTATAAGAGAGCTGCACAAACACAGAGTGAAACGGCTGAGCAATAACTGAAGAGAGGAAAGGTGTGCGCGGGCTGTGTGTTATAAGAGTTCATGTGTAGCTTGTGTTGATTTTAACCCCCCCTTCTCTTTGAAATTTCGGACTTGGCATGTGATGGCAGGGATCAGAGTGGTGCATTGTGGTTTTGAGTGCGGGCCTGTAAAACACTGTGTTGGATGTTACGTGGTGATCCCTCTAAACACGGCACATCCCTCACCCAGTCACCGTATAAAAAAAACCTATCAAAATGTATTACGTGTGCGACTTCAGTTTGCACTGTTCCATCCTGAGCTTCTGCTTCATGGACAGTTAACAACTGACAAAACACAAACCCTTTACACGATTATTGCGTTGGTGTCATAAGAGCTGGGCATACGCTGTAACATGGTGATGCCAAACGGCACCAAGTGACACTTCAGATTAGCCAAGGAAGCATGCCGGTGCTTTGTAAAATAGCACTGACGTCAAAACACCCCAAAACGCAGACAAATAAATGCAAGCACAAAACACGTGGGTGAGGTTGCTTTTCAGTTGTTTTGTGTGCGAATCCCCTTTAAAAAAATACATGCTCATCCTCCCCCCCCCCCAAATAACATGAACCTGTGTGTCTGTGGGTGTGCAAGACAACAAGAGTGGTGATATGCAAGCCGTGCTTCATTACTGAAACTCATGTCTCATAGCTAAAGAATGTGTCAGGGGAATTGATTAACCTACTGGCACCTTCCTTTTTCTCTTCACTGCACTTCGTTGTTTAATTTATCATTAGCCTTCTCTACCTCAGTTAATCAGTACCTCTGCATGCAAAACAACACTTTGATTGTAGCAGAATTACGTGTACAGATACGTGCAAACCCAGTTACACTAAAGTACTGTGCAAAAACCTTGCACCACCCTCTTTTCCTTTGTAATTTGCTTCCAGGGAGCCAGATTTTGTTATAATTTTTTTAAAGTGATCTTGGTAATAGTTTTCCAGGCTTTCTGAAGAACTTTCAAACCTTTTCTTGGTACATTGGCTACTTTTTCACTCATTTTCAATCAGAGAAATTATTTGTTGTTGTTAAACTATTTAACGCAGACATATGAATCATTCAAGCTTTAAAAAGGCACGTAACTCGAGGGATGAAGCGATTTGTTTACACACAGACAACTTAGCAACAAATCACTTCTAAAATTCTATCTTGAGGCACTTTGTTACTAGCCTGCCAATAAAACACTTCCTTTGTTCCCATTTCTTTGGTTGAACTTATGAAAAAAACAAAACAAAGATAACACAGCCCAAGACGGTATTTTTTCACCAACAACATGATTCCTAAAGAGCTATTAGAAAATACTGAGAAAAATGGAAAAATGGAAGGATGAGCTAAAGAATTATCTACAGCCGATGAACAATATCTTAAACTCATATACATGTATCCAGCATCGTATAAGACCTGATGCAGGACTTATATGATACAGGAGATGCATCGGGCAGCTGTCAAGCAGCCATTCTCTAGGAAGGGAATGCAGTGATGAATCAAAACCATAATCAGTGTCTACATCCATCTGTAAAAAAAACGGTGAAAGCCATGTCGTGGTGTGAAGCTGCATTTCTTGTTAAAATTGATCCAATTATCAACACAGAAAAGTATCATCAGATTTTGACCCACAAGGAAAAAAAAAAAAAAAAAGCTTAATTTTGCAGCATGACAAAGATCCCAAACACACTGCCAACGCAGTGAAAACAAACCTGGATAGAAAAACACACAAGATAGAACATTATCAGTCATGTATGGGCCTCTGGAGAGCCCGGACATCAACATTACTGAAGTAGTGTGCGATCATTTTACCTAACAATCTCCCATTTTGTATCCTGTTAAGATGCTAAAAATATATTAAAGTAATGCTACGAATTTCAATGTGTGAATCAACAGAAGTAAAAAGGAAACTGAAAAATTGTCACAAATTATAGTCCAAGATAAAAACGTCCACCAAGGTTAAATTATGGACAATTCATATGATTGAATACAACAGATTGCTACCAAAGCACAAAGAAAAACGAATGTCTTTCCTCAAAAAAATTCTTAATCAAAAGAAGAAACCACAAACAAGCCAGTTTTGTTCAAGTTCTCAATATTTGGGTTAACAGGCCTTTTAATGAAAAAAACTAAAATCAAATGAAAAGGTACAGCAGGCCATGTAAGAGTATTAATCTGTAATACTATATAAAGGTAAAAACCTGTTATATATTTATAAATCCCATTAACACATAGACAAACCATCCCTGAGGGGCCTGTCCTCAAAACACACACGTACACAATTACAGCTCTGAATGAATAGAGGAGCGAGAAACGGGTGTGTTCATCTGTTTCACTGCACCCGTGTCAATGCAGAAAAAGGTGATGAAAAGTTAAAGAGCGGCCTGCATTATGGTAGAAGACCATTAAACAGAGTGTGCTCGCTATACAGAGGGAGACTGAAAGAGAGACATTGCTTTTATTTCTAGAACAAGCTGTAAAAGGGCAGATACAAGTCTAAACATATCCATGCATTTATATACTTCAGAAAGGTCAAAAACACATCCTTACTTGCTTACAGGCTAACAAAAAGTAAGCGCTGTAGGCAGGTTCGGGTTTAAGAACAGCAAATCATTATGGGAAATGCACTTAGATGTGATAAATATTGGAGTCAGACTAATAATGACAGCATTAATTCTTAC
>NW_024582377.1:0-27244 GCF_018398535.1 Haplochromis burtoni
TTCCTTTTGTTTTTTCGCAGGATCTGAAAAAGCCCTTCGACAAAGCCTGGAAGGACTACGAAACAAAAGTGTAAGAAACTAAGCGCATCTAATCAGCAGTTCTTCGTGTGTTTTCTACCATATTTGATGTTTGCACTGTTGTTAGTCCATGACTTGTGCTCATGTAGTTATCAGTAGTTTAACACTTCAAGTTAGTTTTGTTTGAATGATTTTGGGCAGTATGTTTAAAATCAAATGTTTAGTAAGTGTCTTGTGTCTGTCCTCCATGTTTCCCTTTTAATGCCTCTTCCCTTGATTAACAACTCAGGCAATTCCTTATAATGTGAATAACCCACTGTCACCTTTTCCACTTCCACACTGAGACTCCATTTTCACCGACACTCCTTTGTGATTGTGCATGCAAAGAACTCGGGAGTTTTTATAGCACTTTCATATATTTTACAAGCAGCAAAGGACATTCTTTACTGAAAGGGTAATGCGTCTTCTCTCCAAACCGTTTTGATCAAGCAGTGCAGACTGTGTGCTGACATTAAGGGTTCATCTAGATGCCATGTGACCATTCCCGACCGTCCTAACTTGTTCTATTTTGTTCGACTCCATTGATGGCTAATGGAGGCCATCAATAGAGTTTTCTGCCTGATATGAAAAGCATCCAAACATATCAGTGATCATCTGATCTATCCGCTGTCTCCATTTCATAGGCTCAGTCAAAGAGCAATTACAGTATTTGGTCAACATGGCATTGATTTCTGGTTTCCTAATTTTGTTTGCGAGCTCTTTGCACCCAATGCCTGATTTTGAATTCCTTGTTAGGGGTTCATCCCACATTAAAAGCTGTTTATTCAGGAAGTGTTTTGGCTTCATTTTCACAAGTGATTCATTTATATTTTGTTTAAATGTAGAAAAACTCCAAGTCCTTTGTCTTGTGGGTGCTTTGCTTCCTGAACCAACAGTAGTGAAAATGAATGGACTCTCAGCCCCGTCGTCATTTGAACAACTGTCAGTTTGGCTAGCAGCCAAACAGCCTGGCTAACACGTGTCTCTGTATTTGTCGGGGCTGAAGATTCGTGTGCTGACAAAGGCCGGCAGTGTAAACCTAATGAAATCAGGTTTGGCACCTTCAGCAAAGCTAAACAGAAAGTTTAGGACAAAAACCAAAAAGCTTTTGGGACTAATGTCTGTGAGTGTGAGGCTGTTTGTGTGTGGTGTGCTAACTGCGTCTAAGGTTTTAACACTGTACCCATGAATATACACTCACTGGCCACTTTGCTAGATACACCTGTTCAGCTGCTCATTAATACAAATATCTAATTAACAGCTGAATTGATGCCAGATGCCAGATTGCAGCAGCTCGGTACATTTAGGCATGTAGACACAGTTAAGGTGACTTGCTGAAGTTCAAGCCAAGCTTCAGAATGGAGGAAGGTGACCTAAGAGCCAGATGGTCTCTGAGAGAAAATATCTCATGAGCGGCTGTTCTGTGAAAATGTCTCGTTGATGTCAGAGATCACAGGAGAATGGCTACAGTGTTTCGAGCTGGTAAACAAACAGCCACTTGCTGCTGCCTAAGTATGCAGAAGAGCATCTCTGAATGCTCAGCACGTCAAACCTCTCACTCCATAACCACTCCTGTCAGCTAAGAACAGGAAACTGATGCTGCAATTCTCATGTTCCCACCAAAACATTGCCTCACTTTCAATGATGGCTGCTTCCAGCAGATTAATGTGGCGTGTCACAAAGCTCAGACCATGACGATGAGTTCACTGCACTCAAACGGCCTCCAGATCTCAGTCCAGTAGAGCACCAATAGACCTGATACCTCAAGATTTAAGGCACTTCTGAAAGCAAGAGGGGGGTCCAACCTGATACTACCCAGGTGTACCTAAACACAGTATCTAGTGAGTGTACCTCCAATGAAACCTAGACAAATGTGACTGTACAACTAAATACAAACAGCTCATAATGTCACAGGTAAGACAAAATATTTTATTGGAGTAGTTTTGTTCGCTTTGGAAAGTAACACTCTTTGAGTAAAATTATTATTTTTTTCATTTGTTTGATAATTACCAAACAATGTGCAGTAATCACCCACATACCTCCCAGGTAAATACTTCATTAAATAATTAATGGACTTGAAAGTAAAATTTTAAAGTTGCTTTTTTTACTTTTGCTAAGATTCTTAATTTTAAGTTTTGAATATTAAGATTAAGGTTAATAAGTGAGTTAAACATTAGGTAGTGAGCTAAAATGTCTCGATGCATGCTCAATCCATCCAGGTAAGGAAATCCCAAAAAGTTGATTGTGTTCATGAACACAATCAACTTTTGTTACTTTAACGCACATGAAACAGGCTGGACTCTTACGCAGCTTTCAGTCACATTTCTGCATAACTATTTAAAAGATATGCTGTGAGAAAATGCGGCACATCCAAAAGAATGACCTGTTGCATGAAAGGTTGCCCCCACCCCCCCTCTCCCTTTGTTGTTTTTCTGTGTTGTCCTGATTGCCTGTGGAAGATGGAGAATTTATGGGAAAAACCGGCTCTGAGCGCTGGCTGTCAGGCAGCATGTATAAACAAATCTAAATCTAATCACTCATCTCATTGGCTTGTAGTCTCTTAGGTCCTACTCCTGACCTTTTTAGTACACTAAACCCATGGCTAACCTTAATCATCTTTAACGTAATCATCCTCAAACACTAAAAAAAAAAAAACGTGCACAAAAGAATCCTGCAAAAAGTCCGAGTGGAATCGAATCGCTGAGTCGAACCCCTCTCCCTGGTCGACATCTGCGCTCTAATTCCTTCTGCTTTATGTACTGATCTCAATTGTCGTCATCAGCGAGAAACTACAAGTGTTTGATTTCCCAAACAAGCTCTCAGCTAATTATGGAAACCTTCCAAAAAAAGCGCTGATGAGCTTAGTGCAGTTTGACTCTTGGCACTTCTGTTCAAGCAGCTTGGATTATTTATTTATTTATTTGTTTTTCTATCATCTCAGTGAAATCGGTGCAATGAGCCGTGCGTTCCTCCTGTGCAGACACACCTACGCATTTGGTGTGTTTGCTTCAGGACACGATACATCTGGCAGTACAAGGTGATTTAAAAAAAGGCGAAATGAGACACCAGCTCGAATTACTGAGGAATGAATGAAGTCGGCTTTGCAAGAATTACTTTCTAATTCATCATGATTGTCTGACATAGCTGGTGGATCATTTCTAATGGGGTGTCTGCAAAGGAAGCAGTTCGCTGATCACAAATTCGGAGAAAGTCGGAGAGCTTCAATGATGACGGGTAAAAAAAACAAAGTGGGCATTCCCCCCGAGTTAAACTTTTCTCAATTTCAAGGCGACATGTGACAGAGTTGTGAAAATTCGAGGCAGCTAGAGCCTGGAATATCAAACATCAGCTGTATTCTTTGTTCTCATTGGTTGACACTTCAATCACTTGCTTTGGAGTTGAGAGAGGTTTATCTCAGGACCGGTCCACTCTTCATTCCCGAGCCTTTTTACACCCGTCGCTTGTCCCTTGAGCTTCAGAGCAAAGCGTGGCGAGTTAATCGTTCCCCGTATGGATGCCTTTTTGAACATCTCTCAACTCTGAGGCCAGTGACTGAAGCGGCCATCAATGAGAGCAAAGGATACAGTTGATTCACAGAGGGTTACCTAGGCAACTGGAGCCTGGAATGTCCTCTAGCGGGCTGGATCACTGACATAGGAAATCACTTCCTGTGCCGACGCCCCTCGGTGTTGCTCAATACTTTACTACGCAAAAACTTTAGGCACTTGACTAAATCTGCGTCCACGCAGCATCACTTTGTCGCTAACGGATGGTTTCTAGGAGACGTTTCAGGCTCCGGTTGCCTAGGTAACCCAGTAACATATTTAATACCAGGTTATGTCAATCCTGTGTTCTTATCAGGAGCTTCTTCAATTGCTCGCCTCGATATTTTCAGGTCATGAGACAACTTTTTTTCACTCGAAATCGCCGAATGTAATCAACACTCTATGGTTTCTAAACATTAAGTTTAATAAAGAGAATTTCTGCTTCTCCATGTAAGCCCATCTACTGCCTTGACACTTTTACAAAGCTGGCTTTTTCTCATCTTATACGTAGCTCAACCATGAACTGCCTGACAACTTTAGGGCTGATTTTTCACATTATGCCTTCTGTATGCTTTCGGTGCTGTTATGGATCTATTGATTGCTCTTTGACACCCTCTGCCACGCTGTCACTCTTGCCAGCACCAAGATAGAAAAGGAAAAGAAGGAGCATGCGAGACAGCATGGGATGATTAGGACGGAAATCAGCGGGGCAGAAATCGCTGAAGAGATGGAGAAAGAGAGAAGATTCTTCCAGCTGCAGATGTGTGAGGTTAGTTGGAGCGATTATCAAGAGACGGGTTTCATTTGGTTACCAGTGTTTTAAATATATATAACATGAATTAATGAAACATTAAAATTGTATGAAATCCTGTACTCAGCATAGTGTTTATCAACTAAATAACAGGCAGTGGTGGGTTGAGAAAACAGGGCAGTTTCCGTCAAAGTAACAGTAAAAACTGAATACTGCGCAGCCTGATGGAATACAAAAATCACATTACATGTAAGCATGTTTATGTGCTGAATGCCTTTTTTGACGTTTCATTTTAATGAAGCCTTGCTTGAAAAATTACGTTTTTGCCCTTTTGAAGTGTCTGGGTATGAGATGAAAGGGATGTGTACATTTGAGATGGTCCATGAGTATTTGAAGTCTCAGACTTCAGTTGCTTTTCCATCTGTGTGAACCTGGACTGACCCCTCTTCCTGGATCTGGATTCAATCTGTTTACAGTATCTCCTCAAAGTCAATGAGATCAAGATCAAGAAGGGGGTGGATCTGCTGCAGAACCTCATCAAGTATTTCCACGCACAGTGCAAGTAAGACGTGCATATTATATACGTCAAATTTATTTTACATCGTAGGCCACGCACATACTACTTTGATGCTAAGTGGACCTGACACATTGTGTAAAATTACAGTAAAGTTCTGGTGGTTCATCAGCATCCAGACAGTCTTGTAATTATAACATAAAAAGATTATGTTATCATATAGAAAACTTTTGTCCTTTCTGTAAATTCACTGTTAAAAAAAAAAAAGTGCATTTATGTAGCAGATGGTGAAAAAAGTTTATGTTATTTAATTGTTTATCTAGTTGATGAGGCTCCTTTTATCTAAATAAAAGGCTGTAAAACCGAGGAAAATGTGGTTAAACGTTCAAGATCTGTGCACTCCTTTACATTCTCAAAAGCCATCTAGCGGGCCGAATAGGAGTCTTTACCAGGCCCATTCTGGCCCCTAGGCCCTATGTTTGACACCCCTGATACACGTGGTTAAATTGAGTATATATGAAAAGCATATTTTTACTGTCTAATAGTAAAGATTTAGTTTGAGGTATGCATACACAGTTGATGTTATTTTTAATGTATTATATCAACAATATTTTTAGGATTTAGGCAAATCCAGTGCCCCGATCCACTGTCACTGCAAAGAAAAAGTTACTCACGTATACTGTAAATCTGTTTTGTGGCACTGGGATAAATTTGTGTGCTTCGTCATTCAGTTTCTTTCAGGACGGTCTAAAAGCTGTGGACAACCTCAAACCTTCCATAGAGAAACTGGCCACAGATCTGCACACGGTCAGAGCCGTTTCAATCCAGCCTGTTTTTTTTCACTCTTAAACTTTCCTTCATGACTTAGACATGACTTGTGTCTGTACAGATAAAGCAGGTGCAGGACGAGGAGAGGAAGCAGCTGGCTCAGTTACGAGACGTCCTCAAGTCGGCGTTACAGGTGGAGCAGAAGGAGGTAACACCCACAACAGAAACGAAACGATCAAATGCTTTATGATGTACCGGACAAGCTGAAATCTGCTTATTAAACTTCAGCTTCTCTCAGTGATGACATTAAGTTGGGACTCACGCACACACTAATGTATATACGACTCCATTACTAATCTATCCCTCTGGGTTGGGATCTAAACTATAATTGAAAAGAAGCACATCTTTTTTTTTCTTTTCTTACATCTGTCTTGTTTCTTGCATGTGCTATTAGTCGTTTACTTCTCTACCCAAATGAACTGAGGTAGACTGCTCATCAGCTAGATGCTCAGTGAACTGTTAAATATGCTGCAAAGCGCAGCAGCTTCAGGTCTAATCTGAAGATTGTTTTCTTCTCTCCTCTGCCGCTGCCGCCTTTTGTGAAACAAGTCCAGAAGAGTAAGTGGATTTGTGGGAAAAAAAGAAAAGCTATAGCATCTCGTGTTCCCTGTGGTGATGTCGTTGCTTCCAGTGCTCGATGTTTTCGATGTAGTAGCTCACAGTGTCGTTCAGTGAGAAAAGTTTGAGGTGGGGCTGTCATATCTTTTTGTGTGTGTGTGTACGTCTGCTGATATCGGCACACATCAAGCCGCTCCACCATTCAGAAGTCGTCCTCTCTGTTTCCCGTAGTGTTTCCACAAAAAAGGAATATGCAAAAAAAAAAAACTCTGGGTCCTCTTTCATGGTAGCTGATGTATTTAAATGAAGCCTATTCAGGCTGCATGTGTTAAAACAGCAAGAATTGCTAATGAGATTAAAATGCTAATGACACAATTTGGCCAGCTGCTGCTGCAGACTCTGACTTCAAAGGTGTACAAGCTCTTATTTTCTCCCTTCCCTTTATTTGCACAAAATCACTCAGGCTGAGAGGAGCAATCTTAACATAATTGATATTTGCTTTAAAATCCTCCGCGGAGCAGGAGACCCAGAAGCGCAGTGTAATCCAGAGCAATTTTGCGCTTGTGCAGCTCCCCCTCGACTTCATACTGTTTTTTGCTAATTCGGTGTGTAGCTCCTGCCTTCCGCACCTCATTTGCTGAAATGACAGCTCTGCTTTGTCGCCTGTGTTTTTGCTGTTTTTTCCTCAGGATTCACAGGTGCGTCAGAGCACCACCTACAGCCTGCACCAGCCGCAGGGCAACAAGGAGCACGGCACCGAGCGCAGCGGGTACCTTCACAAGAAAAGTGATGGGTATGTTTAGAAAAGGGCGTTCAAAAGATCAGATGAGTCACTACACAACAAACTATTTCTTCAGTGAAGAACGCAGAGAAGGCTGTGGCGTTTAGAGGCCTCATTATTCCTCTACCTCTGTCTCTCTCGTGTTGGTGGGTTACTAATGAGTGTTTGTCAGCAAGATTGTGCAAAAATTACCTGCACAGTTTCATGCAGCGGCTTGGTGGAGCGATGGCACACGTGCAGTAAAAGAGCTGGCAAAATAAAAGATGTGTGGTTTGCTTTGTTTAAAACGAGCAGTCTGCAGATCATCTTGAATGCTGAAAATGTCCATAACAAGTAGTCAATGGTTACTTTGGCGATCCTGCTAGATGACATTAATTTGTCAAAATTGATTCAGATCATTTTGGCTTTTAATTCTTTTTATTGTTTTATTGTAGACATGCTCACCCCGTGTGTCATAACTAATGCATGTGAATGCTAGTGGTAATGTGATAATGATAAATATTTCATAGGCTTTACCGATTCACTGCACGGGTGTACGCGCGACATACTAATCGCTGCCGTCTCTGCGTCGCAGGTTGAGGAAAGTGTGGCAGAAGAGGAAGTGTACAGCGAAGAATGGATTCCTCACCATCTCACACGGCACAGTAAGCAAACAGTGGAAAGAAACACAAGACGACATCTTTTCTTCTGAAAACACACACAAACCTTTTAGTTTGTCTGCAAGCCTCATCATTGCTGCTTGTCTTCATATACATTGCAGTGAAAAAGCACAAAAGTGAATTTTTAGCATTTTTCACACACTTTTAACGCACTTCAGTGTGTTCAGTGTTTTTTAAAGTTTTTAAATCATCATTTTTATTTATTTAAGGGGAAATCTATCCAAAAGAAGGGGAAAAAAGTGATTGCCCCCTTGTTAAATTATGATTTATTTATTTTTTTTGAATAGTCCATCTCTGATTGAGGTTATTAGGTTTAGAGGACAATGGCTTTTTCACACAGGGGGAGGTGAGTTTGGATAACTTTTCCCCCCTTTAATTGAATTAAATTATCATTTAAAAAACTGCATTTTATATTCAGCCGGCTGATTTTAAATTGCTTTGATGATCTGAAATATGACAAATAGGCAAAAACTGAACTGCACATTTACATTTTCCACAGATCAAAGGACAAAGTGTGCAAGTTAACACTCCTCGGAGTTTCAGTTCACTCGGCTCATTCCCATTAAAGATTCGGTCAACCCCTCTCGCTGACACGGTTCATCTCTCACAGAGCTGCTTATCAGATGTTCTGTTTGGCTCCAGCAACAGTCAGATACACTTAAACCAACACTCCTGCTCACTTGTTCTCTCATTTTTCTCCTTCTCCCCCTTTCCTTTCTTTCCCTCCCTCCATCTGTCTCTCTTTCATAGGCTAACCGGCCACCAGCTAAACTCAACCTGCTCACCTGCCAGGTGAAACACAATCCTGAAGAGAAGCGGAGTTTTGACCTCATATCACGTACGTTCAGCCTCTTCTCTTTGCTTTCTGCCGCCTGTGTTCTCCAGTGTGTTGTTGTAACCCAAATGCCTCTGTTTAATTGGCTTCGAGCAGCAGCTGGCCGAGATTTGTTATGTAGCTGAGCAGATTTCAATTATTTCCCATGCAGCAGAAAACGGAGATGATTAAGAGACAATATTAACACGTCTGACGCATCTGAATCCAGCGTGTAGACTAGACTCAAATACCAAAGAGCAAAATGATAGTAGAATAATTGCTTTCATGGCTGAGAGAGATTGAAAGGCTACAATGTTGCTTTCTTTTGTTTGTTTCTGGCGAACAAATATTCAAATAACACTTGCTTGGAAGTCTGGTCATAAAGAGATGGCAGGAAAGGAGGATGGAGAGAGGGATGATCTGTGTGATGATCATGTGACAAACATGGCAGTTTGTGGCTATTTAAATGAAGACTAAACTTCAGGCTTTAGGGATATAACACAGTTTAAGTTTCCTTTCATTTAGTTGTATAAAAAACTCCCATGTGAAGATGGAAACACTCGTACTTTGTTTTTGTTTTGCAGCGCGCCCTCAGTCTGACCTTTCACTTGAGCACTTTAATGCCCTCTGGAGAGAATCACTCAAAGCTTTTTACTGCATATCTGCAGCTCTTTGACTGATCTTCTTCTTCTTCTTCAGTTTTTTTCTCCCGCTCATCTTTTCTATTCCATCATTTGTTTCCTTTCTTTTTTTGTTTTTAGATGACAGAACGTATCACTTTCAGGCCGAGGACGACCAGGACTGTCAGATGTAAGTGCTTTTCCCTTCCTTCCTCTTGTGTGTGGGTGCGCCTGTTTATCACCTCCAATGCTTTCCACACACTTCCTCCCTGACACACACTCAGTCACTTTACCTCCCACCTCATGCCCATTAACTGCCCTTTTACTCCAGTCTGAACCCCCCGTGTCTGCCTTAGCTGCGCCTGTTTTTACCCACGTGCTTGTCCTTTTGTCATTTTTCCTCTTTTCATCTGCCCGACTCATGTCTCCCGTGATCCTTTACTCTGTCCCTCCTGCAGCTGGATCTCGGTGCTACAGAACAGTAAGGAGGAGGCGTTAAATCAAGCTTTTAAAGGGGACCATCATGTCGGCGAGAACAACATCGTGCAGGAGCTGACCAAGGCGATACTGGGGGAAGTCAAGCGGATGATAGGAAATGATGTTTGCTGTGACTGCGGAGCCCCAAGTGAGTGGCACAGTTGGACGGGGGAAACCCTCAGATGCCTTAATAAAGTTCAATTTAAGCCTAAACAAATGGAAAACTAACTATGGTTTGAATCTTACATGATCATTATGTGATATCCCACAATTTAGATTATGCTAAACTCTTATACAAGCAGCTTTTTAAGACCAGAAACGACTAAGTATGCCTTTTTTCCATTTAAATACAAGGTTTACATGCTTTTCATGTTTTGTTTTGTTTTTATAATTGAAAGCATAGTGATGCCAGCTCATTTACTTTCATAAATGGACCAGATTGGGTTGAATTACAGGCGTTGAGAACTCAGGATTTCCTGGGATTTTCCTCCAGTATCAGCTCCTTTTTCCCTGAAGAACTTGTTTATGTGTTCGTGTACTAAGAGATGATTTATGGAAAAGACACGATTGCGTAACTGCTGTTGTGTAGACCTCAAATTGTAGTAATTCAGAAACCATAACGATCTCAAATTTTAGTAGGCTGGCGTGCGCACATAGTTGGTGCGTCTCCAGTCATGAGGATCTTCCGATTTCTTCAATTCCTTAAACATCATTCGGATTAAAGATTTTTAAGTCTTTACATTTAGCTTCAAATATTACTCTTATATAATTTCAGGTGTTTTTTTTCTGTCTTGCTTACAGCTGGGATCTTAGTAAATGCATATACAGTGGACCCTAAGAGTATTGTTCCAAATAGAACCGCACCGAGTGCATTTTACACAGCACAGCAGCCGATAACTTCATTAATTATTTAAATCTCCTGACACAGGGGACTGGATCAAATCAGAAATCTCCACAGTTCTGCAGTCACGATCAGATTTTCTGGAAAAAGCAACATTGACTTTAACATCCTTCCGCTTGTATCCTCGATTCCTAAAGGCAGCGGACACTTAGAAGCCTGCCTGGAGGCAGATCAGACATGTGCACAATGCTTTGGCAAAGTGTTTGCTGTAATTTAATGTAGTATACAGTACTTACGGGGAGCGGGTAGTGTAATTCATGCACACCAGTGGTATAAATTCCTCATATTGAAAACTCTTACAGTGGTTCCACTGAGGAAATATTCTGCCACAACCTTGAAATTAGTTTTGTGAAATCCCCCAAACCCATGAAATCCCCCCACCACAGATCTGTACTTTATTATAGTATGTACGTACGGCAGGCACATATACCTACACATGCACAGAGTAAGCAGTCCAGCTCGGTCACTTTCCTGTGACACTGTGCAGTGTGTGTGTGTGTGTGTGTGTGTGTGTGTGTGTGTGTTGTGTGTGTGTGAGTGTGTGTGTTAGTGTTAGTAAAAGGCTTTTCAGGCAGCCATTGGATTTCCACAAGGACACATCAAAGTTGGCTCACAGGCTGCTGAAGTGACTTCTGCTTCAATGCTTTTCACCCACATACACTCTTCTCTCATGTCACTCATGCATTGTTTATGTCCCTTTTTCTCCATTTTCTTTACAATGATCTTTCCTTTTTTACCCCTTAACAGACCCGACATGGCTATCCACCAACCTGGGCATCCTCACCTGCATTGAATGCTCAGGGATACACAGGGAGCTGGGAGTCCACTACTCGCGGATCCAGTCCCTCACACTGGATGTACTCAGCACCTCAGAGCTCTTGGTAAATCACTACCCATCTTCTTGTTCCTCTTTTTCTTATCCAGAGCTCTCTGGAATATTTTAAGCAGGATAAGCTTGGAAAATGAAACAAGAAGGGGAAAAAATAGAGGGAGATTTTAAGGACAGGTGGACAGTAAATAAAGATTGGGTGAAAATGAGAAGCCTTACAGTGCCTTTTGCGTCTTCCTCTTTAAAAGACCTCTGGAAGTCTGCACACTCAGAATAGCTGAGATTTTGGTTGGCTTTTCTAATCACCGTTTGGTGTAGTGATTTACTGCCTAAGGGACGGTCGGGATTAAATGCTTCCAGCCATCATTGCTTTCCCTGGTGTTAAGACGCCAGTCATGTTGGCCACAGTCAGACGGGGCGTTGTGGAGTCTGTGAGGCTCCACACTTGGAGCTCAGGATGTCTCCTGCCTCCCGGTGGGGGCGTGATTGGAGCTGATGACTTTTGAGTTAATCGATGTGGCTCAGAAAATGACACATAACTAGTTTTAATTACTGTGTGTGTGTGTGTGTGTGTGTGTGTGTGTGTTCCACAGCTGGCCAAGAATGTGGGGAATGTAGGCTTTAATGAAATCATGGAGGCTTGTTTAAGCGCTGAAAACGTGGTGAAACCCAACCCGGCCAGTGACATGTAAGTCACCCCCTCACACTCCATTCTTCCTCCATCCCCTCACCTCACCTCCATAGCTCTTCTGCTGCTCCCGTCTCCTCACTGATCTCAGTTTACACTCTGCACATTGATTTGCGATCCTTTTATGTGACCCTTTAACACATTTTAAGTAACAAGTTTGACATGTTTTTATTGATTATCTCTTCTGTTTTAAAAAAAAAACTAAGAAAAGAATCTGAAATCTGATCAACTTTTTATCATAATCACAAAAGCTGTTTTTGATCCTCAGAGTGAGAACAATTAAGGCGACTTCTGAAAGAACAGTTTAATGCATTATTGAAACCTGGAAAGGTAGTGTTGAGGTGTTGTCTTGAGGGAAGAAGTGTGATTGGGGGAAGAAAATCTTGAATGATTCTAACTTTTGATTGGATGGTCGTAGATCGCTAAACATTAGCAGAATTCATGGCTCTTGTTAATGATAGTGAAAATAAGAGCATTTCCACATGCACGGTGCAAAGAGGACTCAAGGGTTTGGGGCTAAGCAGCTGGATAGCCTTAAGAAAACCACTTGCCAGTGAGACTAATCGGAGAAAAGGGTTTCAGTGTGAGATTCAGCTCTGGAGCAATAGAAAAAGGTTGTGTGATCTGATTACTCCAGATTTAGCCTGTTCCAGAGTGATGGGTACATTGAGGTAAGAAGAGAGGAAGATATGGTCATGCACCCTTTATGCCTGGCGTCCACCCTACAAGGACCAGAGTGATGATCTGGGGTCACTTCAGCTGCTAGAGCTGATAAGTTCCAGGTTCAGCAAGATTAAAAAATGAAGACAGCAGATTAGTTTTTCCATCAATGGATTTTTTTTCTTCCCTGATGGCACGGGCATATTCCAAGATGACATGCTAGGAGCATCTGTGTCCTCGTGTTCTCCCCCAGGCAGGCGAGGAAAGACTTCATCACAGCCAAATACACGGAGAAACGTTTCGCCAAGAAGAAGTGTCCGGATGCGACGTCGCGGCTTCACACGCTGTGCGACGCAGTGAAGGCCCGAGACATCTTCTCCCTCATCCAAGTCTACGCTGAGGGGGTGGACCTCATGGAGCCCATTCCTCTGGCCAACGGGCATGTCAGTGCACAACATATGTTAACATTTTCCTGCGTACCGTTTCTCCTCCTATTTATAATAATCTGTGGCATTATTATTGCTCTCTATCTCCTTCCATGAACCTGAAATCCACCACACGTTCCAGAGATTTCATGCAAATGCTTGATCGTTTTATTTCAGGAACAAGGAGAGACAGCTCTTCATCTAGCGGTGAGGCTGGTGGACAGAACGTCCCTTCACATCGTCGACTTCCTCACTCAGAACAGGTAAACACAGCACTGAAGGCAACCAGAAATCAATATGCTGAGATGGTCTGTCGGACCATCATAAAAAGACCAAAAGCTTATTTTCAGTCCTGCTGGTTTCTTGACATCCACTTTTTTTCTGTTAACTCTCTTTTCTCTATGGACAGAAACTATTTGCATAATAATAACAATGATGCATTAAAAACAACAATAGAGCTTTGTTTTGCTGTGGTTTGCGTGCTAAAAACACAATTTTACAGAAAGTGTTTGTATTGGCAAAACTACTCCCTGGTCTTATGGAGCACTGAGGCAGGACAGAAGAAAGCTGGATTTTATATCCTCTGTGTTGGGATTTAAAGTTTTTCCCCTCTTTGTTTCTCTTCCCTGGAAGTTTAAATTTGGATAAGCAGACAGCCAAAGGCAGCACAGCGCTGCACTACTGCTGCCTGACTGACAACAGTGAATGTCTGAAGCTGCTGCTGCGGGGGAAAGCCTCCATAGAGATTGGTAAGGAAAAACACCAGAAACAAACAGCACAGCCGCAGTGCATCAACAGTCCATTGTTCTTTTTCTGCAGCAGCTAACAAAGTGCAAGGACTGAAATATTGTAATTACAGTTTTGAGGTAATTGTGCTTTGGGTGTTTCCATGTCCATCTATTTCTCTCCCTGTACATTTAGTCCTTCACATTTTACTGACAGCTTGAGACACCGGTCATTTTAATCAGGAATCACAAGCACAAAAAAAACAACAACAATTTTGCAGATTAAACTTGATCACAGTACAATTTAAATTGCACATTACTGCACTGTGCAAAAGTCTGAAGCCCCCCCTCATTTCTTGATATTTGGATTTCAAGGAGTTAGACTTTCTTATAGTTGTAATATTAACTGGTTTAAGCACTAGCTCTCCAAAGCTTTCTAAAATTGTCAAAAAGGGCCTTTTAGGACAATTTTCTATCATTTTCAATCCACTCCTTGTACTTGATCATTTTCAGAGTATTATTTTTTTGTGTGTTAAGCCACTTAACACTGACTTCTGAATCATTCGAGCTTTAAAAAAAAGCACCTAACTCAAGGGATGAACCATTTTTTCTGCCTACACATAACCTACGACTTGGCAAAGAATTGATTTTAGGTCTGAAGTGGTGTCAGAAGCCATTCTTAAGGAAGGGAAACTGAGAGAAAAGGCTGAGGTGTGCCGTATTATGCAAGAACTGGACTAAAGAATCAATGACAACAGATCTTATATAGTAATGAAATGATAAAATCATCAGTTTGTGTGGAGGAGACCATGAGGGGCACAGTGAGTGTAAAACATGGCCTCATGCTTTGTGATCTGGTCAGAACTGAATATAGAAAAGTCACATTTTGACCTTGCATGCAATAACATAAGAAAAACCTCTAATCAGCATGGCAATGTTCTTATTGCTGCACCTATTTACTAGTAAAATATAAAGAAATGAGGGGTGGCTCAAGACTTTTGCACATTATATAGAGGCCACTGCAATGGAATTTCTTCATAACAGTGTGCTTAATACATGAAAGCTGCTCGTATTTATAAAGTTGCTTTTGAGTGAGACTTTTGAGTCCAGGAGTTTGTTTTCTCTGGTGGCCTATCTTCATCTCACACTTGGTTCCCAGAAAACAAGCCGTGGCAACTTTTTCTCACAGCACTTATCTTTCTGCTCTGCTCTGAAATCAAACAAAACAGCCAGATAACAAATGAATGGAGACGGAGCACAGAGAGACACCAGAGAGATGCTCGGTGTGGGAAACGGTTTAATTATACATTTGTCTTGTCACAGTGACAGGAAAGGGAGAAAATGGGCCGTGTGTTTGTGCTCATGTGGCTTGTGAGTACAACAGTGATTATATGTGTCTGTTGTTTTGCCTTCTAGCTAATGAGGCCGGGGAGACACCGCTGGATATCGCTCGAAGGCTCAAACACCTACAGTGTGAGGAGCTGGTGAGCTTACTATGTTTAGACTTGGCTTAATCCTGCAAGCACATCGTCGCTTCGTGAAATGTAAGAGCTGTCAGTCATTTGCGTTTCCGTACGTATGTGTTTACAGCTGAACCAAGCACTGGCAGGAAAATTCAACGCCCACGTCCACGTCGAGTATGAATGGTGCCTGCAGCACGAAGACCTGGATGAGAGCGACGAGGATCTGGATGAGAAGGTGAGGGATGCTTTTGTGAATAATAATAGTTCCTTTTTTAAAGATTTCAAGACGAAAAAGAGTTTTAAAAAAGTGATAAGAGACAAACAAACAAACATGAAAGGGATGAAAACGACTAACGCTTGAGAGAGAGATCAAATCAGCTTTGTAGGGAGGCTGCTGTGAATAACAACCTGAAGAGCTCTGAATTTCTGCAAAAGGTTTATTTTATTTTGTTTCCACTAAATACAATCTCCTTAAATTAAACACTAAACTCCTTATTTCCTTTGTGCTTTATAATGTGCTTTGTCATTCTTGCTGCCTGAAATGATTGAATGTGATTGGATTTTGGACAAGTTTAATTATTGATAGTTAAACATGTTGTTTTCAAGGCTGAATTTTAACACAGGAGCCTTATATATATATATCTAGGAGGAGAAATGGTGCATTTTAATGCAGGAGTTAACCTGCCTCAAGTGGCCATTCGAGGAACTGCAGTTTTGGCGCTGGCTTGCTTTTTCAAACCCTGAAAGTTGCCACTTAGATTTGATTGGACCTGAGTTCATTATTGAAAACTCATCAAATAATTGAAACTGGTTCTATTTTTTGGGGGGGGGGGAATAACCATGTTTTAATTTTATTTTTGTTGTGTTTTTGCCTTTGTTGAAGTGTTGTAGCCAAATGAGAAATCTCCTAAATACTAAAATAATCATTCAAACTAATGCTAGAAGATTAGTGAGAAGCTTTATTAAAAGGCAAAGACAAAGTCCCATGACTGCGCAGAGCGTGCAGGAGTCACATGACAGCCATACTTCACTATGAATGCTCACGTGCACCTATGTCACGTAATGTCAATAAAAAGTTCATGATTGTGGTGCATGTGTAAAGTGCATGGTACCTAGGTTAATCATATATGATGTGCTCCTGTCTCACATTGTGTAACTGTAATGCTCACATCCTCACGTGCATGCCTCCCCTCCAGCCGAGCCCCCATCGGAGAGACGAGCGACCGGTCAGCTGTTACACCCCGAGCAGTAACTCCCACCACGTACAGTCCGGCCTCGGCTCCGCCGGCCGTGAAGCTAAGGACAAGCAGCGCCTCTTCATGCCCAACCTGGTCAACAACGAGACTTACGGCACCATAGTCAACACAAACCCCCCTCAGCCCACCACCAACTCTGCTCCACCTCTGCCCCCGAGGAACCTCGGTAAGCGCAGACAGGAGAAATAAAGGCGAATGTAGGTAGAAACCACTGTGAGCGAAACACACCGGCAGGCATTTAATAAATCTGTTACAGTTTATATGAATGGAAAAAGATGATCTCATTCTCCAGATAACACAGATAACCTCACTTCTTCTGAAGCTGGCCTCTTTGCCTGCCTATAAGGAAGTGATATGAATAAAAAAAATCAATAAATAAAATCTAGTGACTTGCCACAGTCGGCCTATAATACCATTAGTGTCTGTTTGGAGTGCTGCCAACAGAGCAGAGGACGAACAGCCAGCTGTGTCGCCCCCCTCACGTCCCCACAGCTCCCAGCCTCGGCATTCATTGCCCTCATTAACCGTCGCTCTCAATTACACTGAAATGGAAACGACTTGACTTTATTAGTGGACGCTGGTTCTGGCAAACAGCCCTGCTCTCTCTTAGTCTCCCTTCTTTTTCATTTTAATAACCCCCATCTCCTTTTCCCCCATCTCGTCTCCAGTCCAGTTGTCCGGCCCGGGAGGCTCAGCGTCCAGCCCCTGGAAGCCCAGTCCTTTAGACCTGACTGGCCGACAGAGGTCGTCCTCAGACCCCCCTAACATGCATCCTCCGCCGCCGCCCATGAGGCTCACTTCCACTGGAGGTATGGCCCCAGTTTTGTGCACGCTTAAATGCTGCCTTTAAGGCATAGAAACTTGTTCTCAGTGAAGTGATTTAATAAGACGTAGTGGACATTTTATAGATGTGTTTGGATCGCAGCTCTTCTCAGCGTCTAATAAAACATTTTACTGGAAGAAAGCTGTTAAATGTTTCATTTACATAATCGACACATGCACTTAGCTCACCTTCAGTTTTCTTTTATTTCCACATGCATATGTCAAAGGTTCTTCTGACCTTAATTTATCAGTTGATCTATTTAAAACCAGACTTCCTGACTCATCACAACATTAGCTTAGTCACATTTTTCTTCACACTGTAAACAAATGAGCTAAAGCAAAGGATTGCTGTGTTCCAGCTCTGGGTCTTCCTACTGCGATGAAGATGGACTCCATGAGCAAGTCGGGTCAGGGGCCACTGGGGTCCCGGGCGGTGCCACCTAAATCTCCCGCAGGGTAAGAACATAAAGGTGCATTTATTTATGCACAGCAAAGTTTTAGATTTCCTTAAAAGGCGTGTCGACATGTACTAGAGCTTTCTGAGCTACACAAAAATATTCATGCATTCACACATACACAGGAAGATTGTGCACTGCGGTCGTGTGTCTTGCTTTGGCTGCTTGTTTTGTGGCGTTTCTTTCCAAGTGGATAGAGACGCTTCTTTAGCTTCTAGGCTAAGCTCCCCATCAAGCCAGACAAGTAATAACTTTCCTCCACAGTCGTCCTTTTGTCCTTTTTTTTTTTTTTCTTTTTCCTTCCCACAGGCCTCATAGTGTTGTGATAAATGTCTGACAGCCCTTTGAGCTTCCTCAAGAGCTCTTTTCTCCATCTTAGTACGACTATCACGCTTCTTTTTTCTTTTTTTTTTGTCCTTCTTTTTTTTATTTCCAGAAATGATAAAAGCTTCAGCAGAGGGCCCCTAAATCGAACAGAATCTAAAGAAAGAGCATGTGAGTAACATTGCGTGTGAGTTGTTTGAGTATTCGCTCAGATCCCGTTTCTCCTCTGGAAACGTGGAAAGTTTTGCTGTCACCGTGATCTAATTTCCTTTTCTCATTCCAGCTAAGGAACTGCCAGGATGCCCTCAGAACTCCATAGGTCAGTCTCTGCCTCCAGCCCCCATGCCGAGGAAAGCATACCCAGTGAGTCCCGGATTTTTATTTTTTCAATTAACCCCACCCCCCCACCCCCCACCCCCTTTAATTATCATCCAGATTTTACTTTGCATATTCATTCAGTTTGCAGTATAGACTCATCTGCAGCTTATTTCCTAATTCATGGCTTACTGCCTTTGTAGAGCTGTGTAAGTCCCCTCCCTATTGTTTCAGTGATTCTAGTGCTTGCTTGTAAATTCCCCTTCTGCAGCCTGACTCCATAATTTGGCCTTATTCTGCATGTGAGAGGGCTACTGCTGGCATTTTGTGTTTCATGTTAGCACATTTTAAGCGTTTTAATATTGCAAAGCGATTTGAAATTGACTAGAAAAAACAGAAAAAAGTGCACGTCTTTCATTTGCACGGTCTGTACACTAATCCCCCTCGCTGGCTTCTAGTTGTTGGTATTTGCCAGTCCAATCCCATGCAGTGCCGCGATGATTCACAAACTTCATCTTCTCGTCAACTTTGCCTTAGTTTGCTATTTAAAAAGTAAAATCCCACAGATTAACGCAAATGCCCTTGAAATCCTGTGTGTGTGTGTGTCTGTGCTTGTTCCCGTGTCCCAGAAGCAGAGGCCAAAGCGAGTGAAAGCCATCTACAACTGTGTAGCCGACAACCCCGATGAGCTGACCTTCTCCGAGGGCGAGGTGATCGTGGTGGACGGAGAGGAGGACCAGGAGTGGTGGGTCAGTATCTGTCACGTTGAAGACTCTGTGTGCAAGTTCTTTTGTGCATCTTGGATGTTTGCACTGTTTTCCGATTTGAGATATTAAACATTCTTTGATGGATGTCGGCGTTCTTTGTAACTTTGATAAACCATGAGCTCATTCCCTCCTCCTCTTTTTCCGAATGCTGCTGCTTCTGCTTCCTCTGTGGAGCCCCTTGTGTGAACGCTGACCAGCTGCAACTTGTTTTCTGTGAGCCACCCCTGCAGATATGACCGTATTTAGTCAGTCTCACTTTGTGTCCCTCCATGGATCCAGAGTTTCCCCCCGAGGACCCCGTTGCCATGCTTCCTCTCTGTCCTATGTCCAGCTACATTATCACTCTTTTTGTGTCTGAGATATCAAATAACAGCACAGAGCTGCGGCTGCACAAACGGGTCTATCATACACTATAAAGTCTGTTTCCTATGAAAATATTCTAGAAAACTGGCATAATGAGGAAAGAATGCTTTACAGTGTTTAAAACATGACTTTTGTCTCTGTTGTAGTTCCTCTGATAAGCTTTGATCAGCATTTGATGTTGTTACTTGCCATGTTTCATTTAACTTTATCGGAGCAGAAACATGTCCTAGCTTTTTACTTTCAGGTATAGACGACCTTTAAAATGTCTTTAATGGAGATAATAGGTACTGTCTTCTTTATCCTCAAGGTAATTTAAAAGGGGAAAGTCTTTTACGTGTAAAGCTCTCATGTTTGTTGTGACGTAGCCTTTTATTACTCTTTGCAGATTTAGATGGTGTTTCTGTTGATTCAGTTTTGTTTGACAAAATCCCGATTGATTTACGTGGATACATGCTCATTTTTCATATAGCTGAAGATGTATTCTTTGGATTCTGAGCCAAACACAGAAAATATAGAAGTATATCAACTAAATCCAAGCACTTTAGAGCCTCTAACGCTGCCTGCTGTATATCCTGATGATACTTGCACACGTGACAAATGCTCGTTTCCCCCTCTGTGAGCACTGAGCGACTGTATTTGTGCATTTTCACACTTTTAGCTCAGTATACTTGTGTCAAGCATTATAATATACACCAATAAAAGCCAATGAAGTATGTAAGTAGTAGTTTTGGGATTTTAAAATCTCAAAACTGAATCACATGGGTTGAAATCACAAATATTGGAAAAGTCTTCCCCACCTGTTTTTAACTACTCTGTCATTTCCTGTGGTGTTTGGTACTGTCGTAGACTGTATGTTAAAGATGGGCGTAGCTTCCTGCTCTAAAAAAGTGAAGCCAATGCTGAAGTGCCTGAAAGCTGCATTATTTTATAACGGCCAGCAGGAGGCAGCACTGCTTATTGCCAAAACGGGTGCAAAAACAAACCCTGTTGCTCACTTGATTTGATTTCTAACCTCAGTAAACGCTTCAAGTCTTATTGCATACAGCTCAGTCAGATCCAGGTGTTTGTCCAAACGCTCAGCCTGAGGCTACACAACTTTAGTCAGCCAGTAGGTGACTTCCCCGTGGCTATGTCCATCTTTTAGATGAAGTCTGTGCATACTTTAGTTGACTCAAATAATTTAAGCATTTCTACCCAAACAGACTAAACCCCTCTGTTTTCTTGTCACGGCTGCCTCATATCGTCCTCCGACCTCACGTCTCATCTGTCTTTGCTCTTCGCAGCTGGGCCACATCGAAGGCGAGCCAATGAGAAGAGGCGCCTTCCCCGTTACGTTTGTGCACTTCATCGCCGACTGAAATCCGGGACTCGGGAAGTATCACACGTCCCACTATCACCGACAAAACATCCACCATCGCCCCAGTGTTTGCAGTCGACGTCATCGGCACCATCATCACCATCTCCGCTGGCGTCTTGAGCGAGCTCGTTCAAGCGTCACTGCTGCTCCAGCGAGTCTGGGTGTCACAGGGGACTCATCGGACTCTGTGGTTTTAATGCTTGCAGTTAAAAAAGAAAAACAAAACAAAGATGATTGTAGTGAATGTCCTCTCGCAATAAATGCACTTTTCTTGTCTTTTCCCTTGTTGACATGTATGTACAGGATTCCTCTCATCCATTTTCTCCATTATACAGACAGTCCTTAAAGCGACAGCGCTGAGAAGATCACAGCGTTGTGTTTTAACTTACTAACAGCTGTCAACGTGAACTTAGTCCCCATGCTTACATTCCATATCTGTGCATGAGCAATTCTGAAATGCCTGCTTTTAGGTGCAGCTTTCCACATATGTAGTAGCCCTCCCATGTGGAGGTTTTTCTAATGGTGCTAAGTTAACCTTAAAATATGCTGGAAGTTGCACCCAAGGGAGCCTTTCCCTGACCCAATTTCAGTGACGGACTGGCAATCGAGAACGGGGATGCTGCATGTTAAAATAGCCTCCAGCCCATCACACCTGGGAGAGTCCACTTTCCCGAGCCGGCATAGAGTAATAGGAACATGCATCCTCTGCAAGGCTTTCCCCCACACATGCACACTGTGTGCACCAATTTAAGCTGCGGGGCAGGGGGTCATGTTCAAAAGCAACACTCCAGTTATTCCTCCTCCTCTTCTTCCTCCTGATGCAGTGCTGACTGGAACTGCAACAGGCAGTAATTACCTTTAGGCCGAGTCCTGACACCTCAGGCCATCTTTGCCTGTCATCTGCCTTATTAGAGGAATAGAAGCGTGTGCTTGTATGTGCGAGTGCATGTTTTGTCTGTACGGAAATAAGCTGCAAACGAAAGCATATTCAAATAGCAGGGAGCAAAAGAAATGAGAGCGTGGGAATGAGATGAAAAGCGGGAGTAAGCTCTGTGACTTTTGTTGCTTCCTCGAGACTTTTTCTTCACAGATGAGCTAAATAAAGAGAGAGAGGGAACACCCTTCCTGCAGCTTAAGCCTCATATAGTACTTTTAAGACAAGTTTATCTAATGCGTTGTGAAATAAATATTAAACATAGTGTAATTAACTTCATTTTAGTTGCAGAGCAACTTTCTCTCTGTTCATATTGTTGATATTTAGGCATTTAACCTGAAATCGGAGCCTTTCGTGGATTTGTGAATGGCGAGAGGGTGGTGTTGATTATTAACTCACTGGATTGTTAAATCTGTTTGTGTAAATAGAGCAGGTTTTGTTTGTGGATATTTAAATGTAAAATATTGAAAATAAAAGGAGGGGAAAAAAAAAAAAAAAAGCAGGTTAACCCGGGCAGTAAATGTCTTTTAATGCACTGTGGTGATGAGCAGTCACACAACCTCAGCTGGGCCTGTGTGTGTGCTGTAAACATGAATACAGATACTAATGTGTGCACGCACACACACAAACACTATTCAAATCATTCTCATTAACAGTCTGTGAATCACTGCATTGACTCCTAACTCTGTTGTGCAAGTAAATCGGAGAAAAACAAACTGGAACAATAAAATCTGAAATAGTGCAAGGCGTCGGTGTGTTTCTTCTTCAGAGTTTGTGATCCAGCAGCAAGTGTTTTTTTCTTCCATTACCATATTTCGTGACCTGCATTTTAAAAACAATCTTGTCAAGCTAAGAGTTAAATGATGTCTCATGAGCTCCCTCTGCTGGTAAACGTACTCAAGAAAAGGAAAACGCTCCTCTGCTGTACCTGATCCACGTCTTTATTTTCCTTCTTCACACACATTTTCAACTGGACCAAAGTATTATTTCACAAGGTGAAGTCAAGTTAGTACCACAACTGTAAACAAGTCCCACAAAATCTCACATGTGTCGCTACCAGCCTGTTAAAATTTACTTTTGCCAACAAAAGCACAATTAGCGGACAAAGAGTTTAAAAAAAAAAAAGATTTAAAATAAGCTCAAGTAAATCTTTAAAAATGAATAAATCCCACAAATTAAGATCAATGTGTCCAAAAAGTCAGGCGATATTTGTAACATTCCTTCTGGTCAAAAAGCGACCACTATTGTACCAATACTGCTGTTAGAAAACAAAACACTCACAGGGTTTCAAAACCTGAAGAGGGATTTGAGTGATTTCCTCTTGAAGCCAGCTGTCACATCTGTGTACCGAGCAGTTAATCCGATGATTGTCTTCCGTGAATTAACATATGCCAGCAAAGTTTTAGCACTATGTAGTACCATTGCGTACATTAAATACACTTAACGTTACACTTATAAAAGCTCTGCATTGTGTCCCAAAGCTATATTTAATGCAACCGTTTGCCTCCTTACTACACCTTCTTTTACTATTTATTGTGAGAAGGCAAAAAAAAC
Source organism: Haplochromis burtoni (assembly GCF_018398535.1). Classification (NCBI taxonomy): domain Eukaryota; kingdom Metazoa; phylum Chordata; class Actinopteri; order Cichliformes; family Cichlidae; genus Haplochromis; species Haplochromis burtoni. The sequence goes on from NW_024582377.1 coordinate 23,443, forward strand.
AAAAACAACAAATTCCAGGGAAGTGACTCAGAAAAATTCACCACAGTTCTGTTTTAACTGGATGGATTACAGGAAGGGGAACAACAGCTAGCTCACGCCAGACTTTTCCATCAATAACAAAGATTACGCACCATCAGATCTGCCCTTTAGATGACCTCTCAGAAGGGTAAGAAAGCAAAGGTGCAACATTTTTGCCAATAACAATGCTGGTTGTCTAACTGTTGCTGGTTTTGCAGATGTTTCGCTCTCATCCCAACTCTCACTCGGAGCCTCTGGACTTGTCTGATGTCAGAACGCAGTCGAAGGAGGCCGACAACACTTTGCAGATGGACTGCGCCTGCTCCTGTTCAGACAGACAGCAGATGTCACGCATCAGGGAAAGGAAACGCACAGTGACCGTGTAAAAGACCTTCCATTTCGTACTTACTGAGCTGCTGCACTGGTACACCCAGATGCTGCACTCTTCTTGCTCTGTGTCAGTGGTTTTCAGAGCCAGCAGGTTCTTCCCCGCGCCTAGCCCGTCATCGTAGCACAGCATACGCACGATCAGGTAGAGAGGATGGCGATGCAGCACATTCTGAGAGTGTAGAACAAAAACACATAGTAGGGGTCTTTTTCAATTTGTTAACTCAGTTTCCAAAAATGATTTGCAAATCATTTGTGTGCCATGTTTAATTTAAGTTAAATTACGTTAAAATTAAACTGTTAAATCAAATCACATCAAAGGTTGGAAGTGTGAAATTTAACTGCACATTCACAGAATTACTTTGAATTTGATGCCAGCAACATTTTTCAGTGCATTGAGGGCAGGAGCATGTTTACCACCCTGTTGCATCACCTCTTCTTTTTAAAATTCAGGTAACCGAGGAGCTCAGTTGTTGTAGTTTAGACACCAAAATGTTCCTCCGTTCTTGGGATACTCTTCGAAATGACTGTGTACCACCTTTCTATTCCTTTACTACTCACACACTGGTCCAGCGACGCCACCTTGACGCCGTACTTGGACACTACGAGAACCATCTCCTCATCTCCGGGAACAAATGGCAACTTTCCATCTTGCTATGAGAAGAGGAAGCAAAATTTGCAGTACCTTCTCTGTTTTATATCGGAATAATTACAGCATGTTTCCAAGGAGAAAGGTTAAAGTTAAAATGTGCCCAGATCTTTCTCCAGCTTCTTACCTGAGCAGCATCAATGTAGTTGATGAGGTCCAGCGGTTCCTGGAGGGTCTTGCTCATGTCAAACTTTAACTTCTCAATAGCACCCACATATTTCACCCGAAACTCAGCGCATGTCTCAGATGTGTTGTTCCCTATAGACAAAAAACAACAACAACAAAAAAAACACCAGTTAGAAAATTAAACTGCGACGCTGCTTCAAAATTTTAACAGGAAGTCAAGCTGACCTGAGCTTTTGGTGGAGTCCGTGTCAAGGCTGGCAACAGTACTCGATCTGGAGAGTCCTCCCAAGCTGGAGTCCACAGACTGCAGTGAGACAGAAACATTAGACAGCGCCGCCTTAATGAAACGCAAAGACACACGTGTCTGCATGCTTGTGTTGTTAACCACCTTGCTCTTTGTGCTGATCTCACTGCTTTGCGAGCTGCTGCTGCTGTGGCGCTTTTTGCCTTTCCGGAACATCCTTCACCATGACGACCGCATCCAGCCCTCCAGACCCGCTGACCTGGATCATCACAGGGCTCAGAGTTAAACGCGCAGCATGGCTGCCTTCTCAGGTGTTAATGGAGCCCATAAATAATTAAATGCAGGACACAGGAGCATATACGGTTTGAATAATTGATACCTAGTTTGTTCCTCTTTCTTATAAGAGAAGAAGAAAAATAAAGATGATCCCACACTGCTTAAATGACACCGGGGGTCTGGGCTCTGGGGAGGCCAATCCATGACTGATAGTGTTCTACTGTGCGTTTCTCTACCCTGGTATACTTTTACTGCATTGGCAGTGTTTTTGGGATTACTGTCATTCTGGAAAATAAAGGCGTTGCCAATCAGGCCCTTTCCCGATGGCACTGCCCAGTGGATTAAAATCTGATGGTACTTTTCTGTGTTCATAATTCCATCAATTTTGAAAAGGTCCCCAACAGCACTGGCTGAAAAGCAGCCCAAACCATGAGAGAGTAGTGTGTTTTACAGATGGCGGCACACATTCACCATTGGACCGTTCTCCTCTCCTCCTTTATACATGCTGATGACATTCTGAACCACTAATGGCAATTTAAAGAAAGAAAAGATTCATGGGTGTGTGTTTAGTGGCTTCATTGAAAGTAAAATATTAAGAAATGAGGGCTGGCTTAAAACAACTGCTAAATATCTTTCATGAAATTCATGAGATTTCTTGGATATTTATATAATTTGTATTACTTTGGCAAGTACATGTTTCCAGTTGGTTTCTTTTTAAAAAAAAAAATAAAAAATAAAAATTGGGCTTTATTTTTATTCTAGCGAACTAAAATCCTTTCCCTCAGTCTTCTAGACCAGTTTTAGTTAAACTATAATAACCTTGAGTCATCCACACAAAAAGACATCCTAATTAAAATAACAACATCCACAAGTGAAAGGTGAGATATTTGTTCGAGTAGTTTCTTCATGTAGGAAGGTGTACTTGTCCTGGGAACTCTGAAAGCAAAGTTAAACTAAGGCTAGAAAAGCTACAGTATATTCAATCACCACCGCTGCTAAACCGCATTTCACTTTCAACTTGAGTTTAATCACGTCTGAGTCTGAAAATAACTCAGGACCAGAATACTCAGAATAACAGACGATATAACACTCAAACAAGAGCCTAAATTGATAATATCGATTATAAACACAAATTTGTGAGATTATTTGTACTTTTTAACATTATAGTATAGTATTACAGTACTATTTAACAACGCATACAACCACCAAGTTTAAAAACAGGAGCACCATTTAAACAGGAAACTACACCTGCTACTGTAACAGCCTCGTTTAGGTGCGGCTTGAACAGCGTGTCTGTAAACAGATGAAGCTAACGGAGTCCCAGGCTACAGACACCAAAGGTTAAGACGCCTATCACCCAAACTACGAGCTGCTCTGTGCTTGTAGTGCTGTAGCTACAAGAAAACCTGAGTGACTCAAACTTATCCTACTCACTCTTGGTCGCATTCATTTTAAAAGTTACAAGCCGAGGACTTCCTCGGAGGGGCTTGTAAAGAGAGTGAATTATCTAACACTAACATGACTTGAAACATACCTGTTGTACCGAGGTGCTCTCAGTGTACCGTTTATCTGCTTTTCTTCCAATCCACTTTCTATTTATCCACAGTTTGACTCTTCGGCTTCCCTTTGAGCTTTGAAGCCTACACCCAACACCACTTAAAGGGGACGCAACGCAGAGGAAAAATAAACACATAAAAATCCTATGAATAATACGGATTATTGTGTCGATACATTGCTGAACTTAAAATAGATAATCCTAAATTGAGCTAATATATTTAACTGCCGTGCCTCTTTTTTGCGTCGGGTTGTTTAATAAATGTTAGAACAAAGCTGGTAAAAGCCAACCGACGTCCGTCTCGGAACTTCTGTCACACGACTTGATTCCAGTCGGGCGTATTTTGGACACGCCCCCGGAAGTTCATTCAGAAAACACATTGAGTGCAGTATTATCGGATTTGTTATTATTATTTTATTTTATTTTTTTGTATTTTAAAAATGACACTAAAAATTTAGAACAAAATGGCCACAAAACGCAAAATAGAGATAATTGTCCCTGCCGAGGAAAGCGACCAGCTCCTGATTCGTCCACTGTGAGTTAATTT
>NW_024582377.1:28504-32220 GCF_018398535.1 Haplochromis burtoni
ACTCACATCCATGAAAAAAGGGAAGAGCGAGAAGCTCGGTTCTGTAACACCGTCCATGACATTGTCAACAGAGAGGGTCGCTGTTTAATCCCTGTGTTTGCTTTGGGACGAGCACAGGAACTGCTGCTTATCTTGGGTTAGAAGTCATGTTTGACTCCCTGATACTGAAAATGTGATAATGTGTGTCAATATTGTTAACCTCAATGTTCAAATTTATGTTTAGCACTGGATTTCCTCTGATAGTTATGACTTTGGTTATTTGTCTTCTCTTTATCCCATTATCACTCATAGAAGTCTGTAAGATTGGGTTTAATGTTCTCTTGCAGACGAGTACTGGCAGAATCACCCAGAGCTCCATGACATCCCCATCTATTATGCTTCTTCCCTGGCCAAGAAGTGCATGGCTGTGTACCAGACATATGTTAACGCAATGAACGACAAGATCCGCAAGGCCATAAATATCAACAACCCTTTTGTCTTCAAGCATATCAGCAATCTGAAGGTAGAGACTGTCACAGAAACCCTGTGCATATTCTCAGGCTTGACTGCCTCTCTCCAAAATAAAGCAGCACTGTCTATTCTTTCCAGAGCATGGATCACTTTGATGATATTGGCCCCAGCGTGGTGATGGCGTCTCCGGGCATGATGCAGAGCGGGCTCTCCAGGGAACTCTTTGAGAGCTGGTGCACCGACAAGAGGAATGGAGTTATCATAGCCGGTTACTGCGTGGAGGGCACACTCGCCAAGGTTAGAGCACAGCGGGACAGAAAAAAAAAATTTCTTAGCAAAGTGGGAAAAGATGCTGTGATCTAATAATCGATATGCTGATTCAATTGCACCAGATTGCCGTTATTTACAGCAATTTTCAAGCCATCAAATTTAAAACTCAGAAGCTGTGACAAAAGACAGGAATTACTCATTTTTTAAAGAAAAGAAATTAAGTTGCCACAAGAAGAAGGAAAAAAAGTTTTCAGTGTTCTTTGTTCATTTTCTCTAATAAAAATGAATCGAACATGTGACGTTTTTAGGTCATTAATTTGGCAAAGCAATCAAACTGAAGGCTCTAAAAGCAATTTACGTGCCATTTTCTAATGATTCTATTTTCTAAATCATTTCACTGACTAAATGATTTATCAAGAAGATAATTGTAAAATCAGTCCTCAGTTATTTCCCGCTGTGCACACTCTACAGCACATCATGTCTGAGCCCGAGGAGATCACCACCATGTCGGGACAGAAGCTGCAGCTAAAGATGTCGGTGGACTACATCTCCTTCTCCGCCCACACTGATTACCAGCAGACCAGCGAGTTCATCAGAGCCCTCAAACCGCCACATGTGGTATGAGAAGAAAGCAGTGTGGTGAAATTCACAGTTCTCTTGACTCATCTTTTTTTGTCCTTTGCATAAAATGTTGCACATGTTTAATTTCAGATCCTGGTACATGGGGAGCAGAATGAGATGGCGCGCCTGAAAGCCGCGCTGATCAGAGAGTACGAGGATAACGACGAGGTTCACATCGAAGTCCACAACCCTCGCAACACTGAGGCTGTCACGCTGAACTTCAGAGGAGAGAAGCTGGCTAAGGTGCAGTACGCTTTTTGTGATCAGCAGTCGCTGAATTGTGCGTATGCTTTTTAATGACACTGTTAAAAATGACAAATCCACTGAAAATGAATACACTTCTCTTCTCAGGTGATGGGCTCACTGGCTGATAAGAAGTGTGTTCAGGGTCAAAGGGTATCAGGCATACTGGTGAAGAAGAATTTCAACTACCACATCCTCAATCCCTCTGACCTTTCCAGTAAGTTCACTTTCATTGTCCCCAGATGGAGAACAGGGCCACCAAAGCATTTTAGTAGCGTTAATGCTTCATGGCTCTCTCATTGTTTTGGGGTATTTGGCCTCAAAACTAATCCAGTAGTAGACTGAATGAATGAAACATTGCGCCTCTCAGAGCTGTACTGACCTGATCTGTCTGTTCTGCAGCGTACACAGAGCTGGCCATGAGTACAGTGAAACAGACCCAGGCCATCCCCTTCACTGGACCCTACTCACTGCTTGTCTGCCATCTGAGGAATCTCACAGGTAAGACTGCGTGACCATTTCTGTGGGAATCTCGATGACCATCATGCATCAGTAGACTCTCTGAGACCATCCAAACTCATAAAAAGAAACAAAAAAACACAACTGCCCACATTGTTGCAGTTTGACACGTACTGCAACCTTTTGAGTTTTGTCAGCGTGTGAGTGATTTTTACCCCGTAGTGGTGACCGTCTTTCTCAGGTGATGTTGAAGAGCTGGACGGAACTGAGAAGAACACTTTGAAGATCTTTAAAAACATCACTCTAATCCAAGAGGCCGGCATGGTGCTGCTAGAGGTGAGAGCCCACAACGTAGCGCTGTGCTTTTCACACCAGTGTGCAAAACTGGGAGTCCTAAATGTATTTCTTTAGAGGATAGACACAGGGTTTGATATCACTGAAACACTCTAATAATCCTTTTAACAAGGTAAGAAGGTGAACACTGCACCAGTGTGCCACGTAATAGCAACTACTCATTTATGTTTTCTGCTGCTTTCCACGTGCATGTGTCCAGTGAACTACAATCCTGGGTTTGGTTCGGTGCAGACTATTGACTGGATCACTCTCCTTTGTAGCCATATAAAATCTAAGGGACAACTTTATGATTGGTTATTTCTGCTCCTAGCCACATATTTTTAAAGGGAGTGTACGTTGTGATGCTCAGAGACAGCTTGGGACTTGTGTTTTATTAATTTGTCTTTATCTGCTGTTTCAGTGGATAGCTAACCCTCTAAATGACATGTATGCTGATGCTGTCACCACCGTGGTACTGGAGGTGCAGTCCAACCCAAAGGCTCAAAAAGGTCAGCTTGGTTATATAGACCCATATAAAAGATGGATGTAGGTAAGATGAAATCGCACACTGGTTTGTTCACACACACTTTGAAGCCTGAAATTAAACAGTTTGGCTGTGACATTTGAGCTAAGGGCTGTTGAAATCCCCAATCCACCTGATGTCATAGAAGTTATAGTCTTGGTGATTCTGGCCATTAGATTGTTTCTTTAATCATTTCTTTTGGTCGATGATCATGCACTCCTTGTTAGTTTTTGGTTTTTATGACATATTAAGTTCCCCTTTGTTTTTCTCCTTGCTATAATCAGGACCTTTGGATGTGTAATACACCTATTATGTTCTAGCATCCAGAAACTGCACAAATGGATTGGGTTCTGTGCACAAAGTACTCATGCACTATATTAACAGTTCACTCAGAACTTTATATATGGGATTGTTATCACGAATACCCATGAAACACCTGGAGTTGCTTCATGGCACACTTTTTGGGAATTATTGTCTTTAATCCTGCATTTGTGTGATTGAAAAGTGTGTGCAATGACACAGTTTTAAAGATTTGGCCTAAATAATTCTGGAGTGAATGAGCATGATGACCGGACTAGTGACACCATATAACCTGTGACTAGTGACACCATATAACCTGTGACTCTCACACATGCACGTATGACTTGCCAGTTTCAGCTGAAACAATTTCAGTGTTTCAAACCATGTTCCAGAGTTTTTAGTTCACCGTTCATGAGGTTTCAAGAAGAAAATGAAAGACAGATCTGAATGTTTGAAAGTGTTTTGGAAAAACTCTGTAAAGATTAGATGAACAATACTCAAAGGATAAATTCAACTG
>NW_024582377.1:34217-37779 GCF_018398535.1 Haplochromis burtoni
GAAAAATAGATTTTTTATTTCCCTCACCTAATTTTTAAAAGTATTTTATAGCATATAACACCTTTGAAAATATGCTTTGGTTCCCGTTTAACTCCAGAAAATCCTAAATCAAGATATGGATATTACCTGTCCACAGATTCACGGTGACGTAACTGCTCTTTTAACTGTCTGGTGTCTTTGCTTTGTTTGGTGTTTGTAGACATGGTTTACATGAGCTTTTAGCTGAGATTCAGAGGTTTCTGTGGACACTACTCATGTCAGCACTTATATTTCTGACCTCGTGTTATAATCGATTAAACGCGATCTCCTCCCTTTTGCCCCCCATTTTTGATGTTTTGGGTGCAAATGATCAGGCATTACATTCTCATAATAAATCAGATAAGATACTGCAAATAATTAAGCATACTATACTTTGTCATATATATTATGTTACATGTAACCATAATTTAAAAAAAATATTTAAAAGATATATAGTCTTAGTCTTTAATTGAAGAATGTCTTTACTAAAGTCATAAATCAAATGAAAAGCAGGGAAATTATAACATAAAAACTGACATTTTTTGCTGTAAGAGGAGTCGCCCCCTAAAGGCCATTAGAAGTACTGCATTGGTTTCACATTTCAGAACTCGATGTTACATCCATCTTTTAAACACAGTTAACAAAGCGCCATTAAGCACGTGGTGTACACGTGTGTTTAGTTGCTGCTGTAAGTTTGAGGCGGGTGCTATCTGGTTAATGCCATGGATCTGCTTTCTGCCTTATGAGCAGTGATGGAGACCCAGAGCAGCACTATGGACATGGATGTTTTCCATACTCGGCTAGAAGTCATGTTGCAGTAAGTGACAGAATAAATTCATAAAACATTTTTATAATGCAGTAGCATGAATATTTTTATGGAAATGAAGTTCCTCGGATAAATAGTTGCTAAGCTCTTAATGAATTATGTTATTTGTCTGCTGTCTGTTTTCAGGGACATGTTTGGAGAAGAATGCGTGAACTTCAGCGATGGTAAAATCATCTCTGTGACTGTGGACGGGAAGACGGTGCACATTTGCTTGAAAACAAGGGTGAGGGTCTTTTGTCCCGTTAGTGGGAGCTGCTGATTTGGTGTTTGAGTATGTCGCTGACTTCTTATCCCCTCACCAGTCTGTGTGCTACGAAGATGAATGCACAGAGGACGATTCACTCAGAGAGATGGTGGAACTGGCGGTGCAGCGGCTCTATGACGCTCTAAACCCCGTTATCTGAAGAAAGACACACACCTGCCTGCGGGTCTCCAGACATTGTTAGTGATCAGATATACACACACAGTTGGGACATCGTGTTAATGTAGATTAAAAGCAAAATGCTGTGATTTGCATTGAAAAACACATTTTATCCACAGAGCATAGAAAACATCAAATGTTTAAACTGAGAAAATGTATGATTAGCTCAAGACGAGCTCATTTTTACTTGGATGGCAGCATCACTTCTTAGGAAAGTTGGAACAGTCATGTTTATCCACCAGATTGTCTGTTTTATGTATTGTAGATGATGAGACAGTCTTCGTAATTTTACAGAGGAACATTATTCTGAAATTGTTCCACAGTTTACAGAGCTGTTTCCTGTTTCATTCCAGCTGTTTCCTTTTAACAACCACTTACTTTTCCACCTTTTGTTGCCCCCGTGGCTTTTATTGTTACATGTTCCTGCCATCAAATTCAAAATGAGGTAATATTTTTCATGAAAAGGGGGAAAATGCTTAGTTTCACAGACTGAAGAAACACAGTAACAAGTGAGCAAGCCTGACTTGCGAGAATAAGCTATGTGATGTTATTTAACAGATTCTTGTGTTGTTTGTATTGTAAGCACTTTTAATTATAAAATACATCATTATGTTAACTGCGTTTGAGTGTAGATTCACTGCAGGTTTCATTTGACCTGAGTTCATTACTAATATGCACTGATATGACTTGTTTACTTTTAAATGTGATGATGTGTGTGAATTTCTAAATGCACTACATGTGCTGTAAGTATTTGTTGTTTTAAGAAGGCTTCTACTTTAAAAACAGTATTGTGTTTACTTTTGTCGATTTTAAATATACAGTATTCATTGTAATCGTGTGATCTTTGGACATACACATGCTTGTTTTATGTAATTAATATTTATTTTTATGTTTTAAAATCTGTTCTCACTAAAAGCACTACATGCATTGACAAAATCAAATAAAAAGAGGCAACACAAACAGTGCCCATAAGTCTTTTATTCATTAAATATCTGAAAAAATATACCCAGTAATTTCACAATAAATATAATCAAAGGCACATTCTTTAAAAATAACCATCTGATTTTAACCATAAAGTTGCTTTAATTCCCATTTTGGCTGGACTTTCAAGATATTACCACACCCTTTACTTATATTACTATAAATATGTCATAAATAGCAACACATTACCATTGAAGCTTGGCTTGTCATTAACATTTGTATAATTTCTACCAGACAAATGACTTTATTAAAGCCAAAGGAGCTGAAGTGAACGGTTGTAAACCAACCACCGAAGCGCTGCTGTGCAAAAGGTAATACAGGATGAACCAAGACCACAAGTGATTTCTATTTTTGTCATATTTAACCTCTTCTATATGACGTATTCACAAACAGAAAATGTGCATGTTGCACATATAACTTTTTTTTGCTGATCAAAGCTCCAGAATGAGCTATTTTCAACAACACATTTGAACGAAAAAAAACAACAACCTTAAATCCTCACCAGCTTTAACCAATGGATGCTTGTTGTTGTTTAATTTCATGACAATTTAGTTCAAGTAACTGACTTAAAATTAGGTGAAATGTTTAATAATGTGATCAGTGGAGGAGTTTCAAGGGGGACCCACAGTTTCCCAGCAGATGTATTCATCCCCGTTTTAAGTTCATTAGTATACCTATGGCTACCACCAGCAGCATACCAACTCCCAGCTCCATCATCTTGCCCATTTCCTTCTCGCCTATAGTGTCCCGTTTCTTCTTCAGTATCTCCTCTTTGCGGACTCGGATGTCTCTTTGCCTCTGCAGCTGCTCGCTGTAGTGGGACTTGTAGAACTGGTCGAAATCAAAGATGCCTCCTCGGCCGTCTGGGTCCACCACGGAGCGTCGGCTGTCGGTTTGCCGTCTGCCTGCGCTCCCGCTCGTGTCCTTGACGGAAGGCCTGACTGTAGCGGTGAGGTCTGCCAGACTCAATAGTCCCAGGTCATATTTCTTCCTGAGCCCCTTGTTTCCCAGCACGGTGTAGGCCTCGCTGATCTCCGAAAAGCGGACTGTGGCCTCTTCGCTGCCAGTGTTTCTATCCGGGTGGAAAGTGAAGGACTGCTTGTAGTACGCTGTTTTTATCTGGGCTCGAGTGGCGGAAGGTGCCACTTCAAGGATATCATAGTAGCCAGTTTTGGTTTTGTAAAGAGGCTCGGATCTGGCTCCATCACCGCTGTAAGCCCTGATAAATGACCGCTGCCCGTGTTGCCAGTACAAATGCTGACTATAAGGGCTCTGCTGTCGGCGGAAAGTGCGGGGCGAAGTCCTCCAAAACCCGG
>NW_024582377.1:38333-39955 GCF_018398535.1 Haplochromis burtoni
AAAGAAAGAAAGAAAGAAAGAAAGAAAGAAAGAAAGAAAGAAAGAAAGAAAGAAAGAAAGAAAGAAAGAAAGAAAGAAAGAAAGAAAGAAAGAAAATCCAAATTCTCCCGAACAAATGGGTCTGCCTTAAAAACCAAAATACAGCCTGATAACTTTCACCTATAGAGGTCGTGCGAAACAAATCAAGTCGAACTTCACTTCCATATCGTCCAGCTTTTTGATCAGTTGTCTCCTTTCAATATCATACCTCTGACAATTCAAGAAAACATGTTCTATTGTTTCCTGTTCCCTACTGCAGTCCCACTCCCCTGTACAGTCTTTACCTATTAAAAACAACGTGCTATTTAAACCAGTGTGTCCGAATCTCAGTTGAGATATAATCATCTCCTCTCTCCTGTTTCCACGTGATGTGGAATTGGATTACGTACATGTTACATAGTTACTTGAGCATTTTTTCTTCGATGTGTCCCGATTCTTTTTAAATGTGCTGAGAATAAACAACCAATACACAGAGTAGATCCAGTCAACAACAATTATTTATTAACACATATGTGGGAGATGTACTCAACGTCACCCTCTGCGTAGATCTCAAAGAGGAAGCACAGATCATGCTGTTTTATATATCAGAGTTCACGCCCCCTCATGTGTAAGCAGATACATGCATCAGTTACCGTTAGTGACAGTTAGACAATTCCTTTTTCGGTGATTTTCTGCAATTGCTTAGTAATCTATCTTAACTGGATCTTGTCCGCTGTTTCCTGTTGTTCTCTTTTAGCAAACCGCAGGCAATGCTCTCTGAAACTCTGCACAAAGCTTCCTGTTGTCCACAGTTTCAGTCTTGCCTATGACACAGTTTATAACTGAAAAGTGACCTCTAATATACTGGCTTGTTATTAAATGCATAAAACAAAATACACAACAAATAAGCACTAGAAAATATATTTTCCTAATAGATGGATCCAGCAAGGAAGAGAAGATTTACCCCTATCTGGCAACATTTTGATCTCATCTCTCCTAAGGTATGCAGACAGTAATAAATATCACAAATGATAAGTACCATAATATAAATAAATAACACCACAGATGCTATAATCTGATTTCTGTCTTTTGGTTTATTAAAAGGTGAAGCACCATACACTAGTTTGTGTCATTATCCAGATGTACGTAAGCATGATTACACAGTTACACCATCATACCAAAACTCATTCTTGATAGTTTCCGCTTTCTCTTTTGTATCAGACATACTGAGACAATATTCAGGATAAATAACCATGAAAACAATTTATTTAGTCAGTTTAGAGGTTTACACATCACATTATTATAATCATTGAGCCTGTTTCACTTGCGTCATCCACTTGATGGCGCAGTAGAGCAAATGAATCGTCACAATGCTTCGAAAAATGAGTTGACCAGAAGCTGGAAAGCTTCAGTTCATCACGAGGCTTCATCTGACCATCACTACCACTGACATATCCATTTCCGCGTCGTTCACCGGCAGCGCCCCCAGCGACGAGGAGGCTGAAACTGCTCTTTACAGCCTCTGCAAAAAACTGAATAGTGCAGATAAATGGCACATATAACATAAAATACAGGGTGGGCCATTTATATGGATACACCGTAAT
>NW_024582377.1:41734-49267 GCF_018398535.1 Haplochromis burtoni
ATGTTATTACGGTGTATCCATATAAATGGCCCACCCTGTATAATGACGAGTATTTAAACAAAATTTTTAATGATAAGTTTATGTCTTACGAAAACTACCCAAGAAGATCAGGACATAAATATAATGTTAAAAATAATTATAGTTTTAAAATTAAAAGCACCACTGACTTATTAGGAAATTATAAATCAGTAAAGGAAGTTTTATCAGTATTGCTATTTATTGAATACGTTCTCTCTTTTTAAACTGGGACGTAGAAACACTGAAATAAGAGGTCATGCATAAATAAACTAAAAATCAAGACACTTATATGTAATCAATTATCATCTAGCTTCTTAATGAGAGAAAGGTGAAGCCAGATACATCAGTAAAAAATATGGACACTCTAAGTGACTTAACAACAGTGATGGGAATAACGGCGTTACAAGTAACAGCGTTACTAACGGCATTACTTTTTTCAGTAACGAGTAATCTAACTAATTACTATTCCTATCGTTACAACGCCGTTACCGTTGCAAACAAGAAAATGCGGAGCGGTCACGTTACTATTTTTCAACAAACAGACGGTTGAAGCTGTGTTTAGGTTACTGCACCTTATATCAGTTGCACGGAAGTAGCTGTAAGTAATCTGGGCGCTACAGCTTTAAGTAGCTGCGCGCGCTCCTGCGGGTGGCAATCACTTTCTGCCCAACGATCACTTTTTTGCACAACACCTGGAGCTAAGGGGGCAAAAGAATCGCATGAGTGCTGCTGTTTAACTGAGGAAGAATAAAGTAGTCGTAGTCGGTAAGCCAATCACATGACCACTTCAAGATGACAAAGCAACAAGGTGATATTTTTAAATTTTGAATTTTTAAATTGTGTTGATAGGACACGTAAAACCAGAGTCATGATAAACAATATATACATGGCGTTTTTTTCCTCAATAGTTTTGTCAAGTTTACTGTCTAAGGACAGCGCTAGCAAGCACTCTGCTTATGACCAAAAAAAGAAAACAAAAACCCACCCCTTTCGTGTTGGTGGAAAAATTCACCATGTCCACCAATGTCTGTGAAGGTTCTCACTAATCAAAAACTGATAGGGCAACCTGACATTTGGTTGTTTAGGAAGAGGGGGAGGTTTTAGGAGTGATGAGAGAGAGAGAGAGCAGAAAAAGAGAAAGAGAGCGAGTTTTGAGATGTGAGAGGTTTGTGACGTTTAACATGTTTGGAGTGTGTAGTTAATGTGTTGTCTCGTGTAGTTAGTTAGTGCGTAGTGTTGTGTGTGTGTGTCATAACAATGAGGTGACTGCTGTCTGCAGGTATCAGGCTGTGATGTTCTCCTTTATAGTGGACAGAAATTATTTTTTCGGAGTGGCACAAATAATTTGTGTGGCATCTTATTGAATGCAGAACAGCTGATTGTTCTGTAAATAGTTTGAAATGGTTATTTAAAAAAGGGTAAAAGGTAAATGGCTGCAAATAACTTTGTTTGCGAAACTTGTGCATATGATTTTAAAATTGGCAATTTATCTTAAAGTTATGAAATATGATTAAATAAACATGTTTGTGGTTGTTACAAAAACCTTTTCTACTTGGGATTTATGTTTTTTGTCTGATTTTGGATCAATTTTATTAATACAGTATGTCAAAATGAAAACATAACTGTAAATTCAAACACGTGAGGTTGTGCTGAAAACAATGATACCAAACAAGGCAAAGTAAATAGTTTTTAACGGTGAAATGTAGAGGAAACATCAAATGTAATGAAAAATGACCAATTATACCCTGGACCCCAGAGGGTAAATTTTTTTTTTTAAGTAACGCAATAGTTACTTTACAAGTAATTCATTACTTTTAGAATATTGTAACTCAGTTACCAACTCAGTTACTTTTTTGAAGAAATAATTAGTAACTATAATTAATTACTTTTTCAAAGTAACTTGCCCAACACTGCTTACCAATATAAATATCACTGAAATAAAATGATATGACATATATTAGTGGACATGCAAATGTCAGACTTTAATGTCAATTTTATTTCTATAGCACATTTGAATGCAACAAGGTTGAGCAAAGTGCTTTATAAGTTGGTCAAACCAAAAAAGATAAAACCGTAGATCGATCGAATTAATGGAATAAATATGGAATAAAAACAAACAAAAACAATAAAATGAGCTATATTGGTGGCGGGGTTAGCACAGAGAGACAGATAACCATTCACCATCCACAATCATAACATAAAAAAAACACATGGTACTCAAACTTAACCCAAGTTAAAAAATTTTTTTAAAAAAAGCGACCAGAGCAAAACAAAACACACAAGTAAAATATATGTGTCAAAAACAAAGACATAGTCCAACATATTAGAAAACCTAGCCTTATTGTAAGGCTGTATTTATTGTTTGGTTAAAATGTAACTAGTTATAAAAACATTATAACTTGACTGACTTAAATTTCATAATTTCTAGAAGATTCTTTTATCCTCAAATATAATGATTAAATAATAACAATTTAACGTATATATTTTGACAAATCTATTCTAAATCAATTAAAAAAAAGAAAAAAAAGAATGCATTTTTATTGTGAAGGACGCCGTTTGATCCTAACCGGAAGTGAGTGCGGTCTTCTTTGTCGTCGTAAAACATTTCATACCAGCGTTTCGGATCCACTTAGTGCCTGCGTTAACAAATGCAGCGATGCCCCTTTTTTATGGTCTTTCTCAGGTAACTTCAGCTACTGACTTAGTACACTGACTGCATCATGGTTAACCTCTGCTGTCTCTGCTGCGGTGAACTCCCTGAACCCCGCCCCCCTCCCCCGGGAGCAGCGCGGGACTCCCGCTCCGCACAGCAGCAACATCAGCAGCAGCAGCAGCCTGCTGGCTTCGGCCCAGACGCCTCGGGGCTGAGGGGGCCACCAAAGGGGGGAGCGAACGGAGCGCTATTAGGAGCGAAGCAAGTGAATAAAAAGGAGTGAGCTTCCAGTTTCTCTCGGACATGCGAAAAAGTGCAGCATGCTCTCATCCGATCAGGACTCTGCGGAGGACGCGGCGGCCAGCGGTCTCAATGATGTTGATGGAGAAGAGGAGGAGGAGGACTCACCGGCTGAGAGTGATGTCCCGGAGGAGGTAAGAGCAGACAGATGTAGTCATTATTTTTTCTTCTCTGATAACTTCCAGAAAAGTAAGTAGTAGGTAATAAAGAGCCATATGTTCATTGTTCAAATGTAGGAGGAAAAGCCACACAAAACATGCGGTTTTGTTTCATTACTGCCTTTTTGGTGCCCCGTGCAGTTATCTCTGTGCCATCACTTTCACCTGCAGCCAAACAGCATCATTGCTTCTTGAAATGTCACAATAGTTAATTTGACATAGTGGCAGCACACTCCAGTGATGTGGAAAAGTACTGTAACGACAAAAGCACAGATTATAGTCTTGCACAACACAAGTTTACATGCATGTGTCTGCATTAGTTCCTCCACGCCCTTGGTTTTTACTGTCATCGCGTAATTACTGTGCTTCTGTCTGCAGGGGGATGACTCTGACCACATTTCTGTGGTTGCAAACAACTTGTGCCTATTTTTCCCTTACATTTCCTGAGTTCAGCTTCCTGTAAACTGTCTCCATGACCAAGGATCTAGCATATATGAGTCAGCTTTTCTTTTTTATTAAAGGGTAACCTTTTTCAGATGTCGCACCTATGATGTCTGCAGTCACAAGGCTTGGACCGCTTCAAAGTCCGCCCTCTCTGGTTCACAAGAACTGAATCCCTCATTTGCTCCACAAATAACTCAGGTGGAACCGGCAGTGTAAGGCATCTGCACCCCTGTGGCAGTGCAGTAATGAATGGCTGGCTGTCAGGATAAATCCTTTCACTCCATAAAACACCAGAGGTAGTCAATGTGGAGGAATATCACCACGAGACAAAAACAAATTTAAGCATTTGAAATCAGGAATCTCAGATAATTGCTTGACAAAATGCAGTCAATTTAATTTCAGTAAATAGTCTGAGCTAAGGTTCTCTTTATGCACTCTGGAAGTTTTGACTGTTAGTGTTACTGATGAAATAGCATTCAGCCAGTGTGTTTGCTGAATAGGACTGTTTGACCGCTGCTCAGTTTTGCAAATGGGAGCACTTTATGTTTCTGTTTGGGCGCTCCGCTCCAAACCTCCCAGTGCTCCGCAGAGTGATGGATGGGTTTGTGACAAAGTGGTAACAAGAGAAGCTTTCAGGACATGTACTCAAGGGAGAGTGAAAAAAAGTGAAAAAAAAAGATACTTTTACCCTACTATTTCTTTGTCTAGCTAAAAGCTGTGGGATATATTTTATTCTTTACTAAGAACAGTATAGGCCAACTGCAAGTAGAATAAAATGGACATGTTCAAGAGAAGTACTGATGCTTCATAACTGAAATTAACTGTGGTCCATCTATAAATTTTCTTAACTGCTTATCCTATTCAGAGGTTGTGGAGGATGGAGTCTGTCTCAGCTGTTATGGGGCAAAATGAGGGCTGCACCCTGGACAAGCAGACACCTACGGCCAGTTTAGAATCACCCATTAACCTAACATGCAGGTTTCTGGAGGAAGTCAGAGTGCACGGAGAACATACAGCTCCATGCAGCCTCACCCAGCTGGTGCATGTGAAGCCAGGACCTTCTTTGTGTGAGGAGACAGAGCTATGAGCCACTGTGAACCCACTGTGTTCAGTTACAGTCGACCTCTATTTACTTTAGCTGTAATTTAGCTGTTAATGCAACTAAAATGTGTTGTTTGGAGATGGAACAAACAAACTGCTTCCATTATTGATAACTGGTGGAACTTTGTTTTGCAAAATAGCATGAAAAAAGCTTGTATCCATGCCGACACTTCCATTAAGAGTCTTTCTTTCAGGAATAAATCTTGTTTCTCTCTCAACATCATGCAATACTTGATTTCTGCCACTTTATTTTTTACCTTTATTATGGTGATCTGATTTTTACGAATACACCTGACCTTACCTAAAAAGATCAGATGCTGTCTGCCGTTGTTATTTACATTTTTATCAGATTCTATCATAGTCATGTACACCATTGTTCTCTGTATGCTGCTGTTAAGCGGCTGTCTCTGTGCGCCCGCAGGCACAAACGTTTGTCTCCAGACTCAGAAGAGAATTAGAAAATAAGACTTTTTAAAAAGCAGCCGCTATTATCCAGGAACAATCTACAGAAGGTGGTCCTCCACAGTAACCGGTGTAGGATCAAGAAAAAAGTTCCCTTGATCTGCTTAATTGCTCTCATAATTGCTCTTGTTTTTGATATGGTATTGCATATGATCCGGTTAACTCACTTGTACATGTTTTACTTACATTACAGTCCCTGCTGAATCCCAGTGTTCTTCCTTCAGTGTGATTTACTCTGTGCTTAGGTAGGGAAAAAGCGCTTCGATTTATAGCTTAACCACTTTCATTTGCATTTCTGCTGCGAGCCTTAAAATCGCTGCCATGTTTAGCGGGTTCATTGCTTTAAGTGTGTTTTTTCATTACTCTCCCCTTCATTTCTTTTCCATCCCTTTCCCTCGCTCTCTCTTTCTCTCTGCAGCAGCGTCCAGTCAAGCAGTCCCTGGGTGCTTGCGTCTGTCGGGAGTCCCACTGGCGCTGCCTGGTGCTCTCCCTGCTCATGTACAGCTGCCTGGGTGCAGTGGCCTGGTGTAAGCTGACCCGGGTCACCAAGATAAGCTTCAACTCTGCCCTCACCTCCTCTTTAACATCCTCCTTTACCTCCTCCCTGCGGGGCGCCTCTGGGGTGGGCATCGGAGGACACGCTATGATCTACCACGACAGCCCCTGCTCGGACGGCCTCATCTACATCCCCCTGGCCTTCCTGCTCATGCTCTACGTGCTGTATATTGTGGAGTGCTGGCACTGCAGGGCCAGGAGCGAGCTGCAGTGCAAGGCAGACGTGGACAGCGTGTACGAGCGGGTGCTTCGGATGCAGCGGGCCCAGCCTTGCATTTGGTGGAAAGCCATCAGTTACCATTTTGTCCGGCGGACACGACAGGTGACCCGGTATCGTAACGGGGATGCGTACACCACCACGCAGGTGTACCACGAGCGAGTCAACACTCACGTGGCCGAGGGCGAGTTTGACTACAGCCACTGTGGCATGAAGGATGTATCACGTGACCTTAGAGGCCTGGAGAGGCATCCAGCCATTCGCCTGCGCTTCACCAAGTGTTTCAGCTTCACCGAGGCGGGCCCAGAAAATGATTACCTCAGCCAGAGAGCCAGGTTCTTCTCTGAAATCGAAGGTTTGGATGATTACATGGAGGCTCGGGAGGGGATGCAGCTGAAGAATGTGGACTTCAGAGAAAACCTCTTAGCCTATGTAGACCCAGACAGCATGCCTTGGTACACTTCCCAGGTTGCCTTCTGGCTGGCAGCTCTGCTCATGCTTTCCTGGCCTCTAAGAGTGCTCACGGAGTACCGCACTGCTTACGTGCACTACCGCATCGAGAAACTGTTTGGGTTGGAGTACACCCACAGCAGCCCCTCCCCTCTAGATGAAGACAGGCCTGTGGGGAGAAATATTGGTTGCGTTATTCCCAGAGTTGACACGCTGGACAGCACTGAGATGGAGTGGCACATACGCTGCAATCGCCAGGTGATTCCCAGCTACTCTGAGGCGATGCTGTTAAACATGAGGACAGGGGCTTCTAATTCATTACAAGACACGTCTTCCTCTAACTGCCTTCTACTGGACAGCAGCCAGACTGCTGAGAGCTACGGAGCGCTCCAAAGCCAGGACGACTGCGAGCAGTGCAGCGAGCTGAGCGGACAAGGAGCTGGAGGAGGCAGGAGGAGGACGATCACCAGCTCCAGCTGCTCCTCCATCCTGTCCTGCCGCGGAGCGCTGTTCCACTCGCACCTCTCCTTGGACACTTCTCGCTTTTCCCTCTGCCGCATGTACGGCTCCCATCGAGGGAGTCGCAGCAGCAATCTGACGGAGCCCTGCTGCGCGGACGAGCAGTGCTGCCGGTCGGACTCCAGCCAGCTGGCGCTCAGCAACAGTCCACCAACGTACAGAGACGCACACTTCTTTCCTGTTCTCATTGTGCACCGGTCCGAGGGCAGCGAAGGCGGGAGGGAAGTGAGGCGCTACTATGTACGGAGGGGGTCATCCTGTGTGGAGACGGCCTTGTGAGACAGTGGTTAATATCAGATATGATGGAGGGTATGGTGGGGTTCATTGCTATGTGGATAAAATATGCACTTTTAGCAAGTTTCACAGTAAAAAGAAATTAAAACAAAAGGAAACCAAGAGTGTTAATTTATTTATTTTGAAAAAAGTTACAGATAGCGATAGCACTGAACTTCATCCACATCCTGTTGCTACACCAGGGAGTCTTATCTTGGAATTTTCATGTCTTTGCTGCATGATCTGCGCATCCTGCTAATTTCATCATCTGTCATTTGCAGAAATATTTTCATTGTGTGTGTGTGTGTGTGTGTGTGTGTGTGTGTGTGTGTGTGTGTGTGTGTGTGTGTGTGTGTGTGTGTGTGTGTGTGTGTGTGTGTGTG